>NW_010168879.1:0-1515 GCF_000695765.1 Mesitornis unicolor
GGTGACACCGCCACCCCCACGGGGAGGGGGACACCGTGAGCGCCGCGTTTGGAAACCCAACCTAAGGGGACACTGGGCCAAGGGGACACGGGGATATGGGTACATAGGGACATCGGGACATGGGGACATTGGGGCATGAGGACATGGGGACGTAGGAGACAGCAGGACATGGGGACAACGGGATGTAAGGACAGGGGGACGCTGGAACATGGGGACACAGGGACATGGGGACACAGGGACGTGGGGACACAGGGACATGGGGACAATGGGACATGGGGCACCAGGAACTGGGGACATGGGGACGCTGAGACACAGGGACATTGGGATATGGGGACATAGGGACAGCAGGACACGGGGACATGGGACATGAAGACATGGGGAGACCAGGACGTGAGAACACGGGGACACTGGGACATGGGGACACAGGGACACTGGGACATGGGGACACAAGGACACTGGGACACTGGGACATGGGGACACCAGGACATGGGGACATGTTGACATGGAGACACCGGGAATTGGGGACATGGGGACACTCAGGGGGACATTGGGACATAGGGACACTGGGAATTGGGCACACCGGGACATGGGGACAGGGGGACACGGGGACACGAGGACACCGAGGCTGGCCCCGCCCCTGCAGCAAGGACGTGCCCTGGGTCCCGGAGCGCCCCCAGCAGCGCTGCCTCTGCCGGGCCCCGCCCCTGGCTCCGCCCACGGCCCCGCCCCGCGGCCACCCGGGATGGTCGAGGTGGAGAACGGGGACAGGGAGGGGACAGAGGGGACAGGAACGGGGGACAAGGATGGGGACAGAGACGAGGGACAGGGTCAGGGATAGGGGACAGGGAAAGGGATAGGGACAGGGATAGGGGACAGTGACAGGGGTAGGGGACAGGGAGAGGGTACAAGGACATATATAGGGGACAGGGATGGGGACAGGGAGAGGGACAGGGACATGGATAGGGACAGGGATAGGGGACAGGGACAGGGGTAGGGGACAGGGAGAGGGACAGGGACATATATAGGAGACAGGGATAGGGACATATATAGGGGTCAGGGATAGGGGCCAGGGAAAGGGACAGGTATAGGGACAGGGACGCTGGACAAGGATGGGAACAGAAACGAGGGACACGGACAGAGACAGAGACAGGGATAGGGGACAGGGACAGGGGTAGGGGACAGGGAGAGGGACAGGGACATATATAGGAGACAGGGATAGGGACATATATAGGGGTCAGGGATAGGGGACAGGGAAAGGGACAGGTATAGGGACAGGGACGCTGGACAAGGATGGGAACAGAAACGAGGGACAGGGACAGAGACAGAGACAGGGATAGGGGACAGAGACAGGGATAGGGGACAGGGAGAGGGACAGGGACATACATAGGAGACAGGGATAGGGACATATATGGGGTCAGGGATAGGGGACAGGGAAAGGGATAGGGACAGGGATAGGGACAGGGGTAGGGGACAGGGACTTATATAGGAGACAGGGATGGGGACATCGATAGGGGA
>NW_010168879.1:1839-2095 GCF_000695765.1 Mesitornis unicolor
AGATACAGGGGACAGGGAAAGGGATAGGGACAGGAATAGGGGACAGGGAGAGGGACAGGGACAAGGACGACGGACAAGGATGGGAACAGAGACGAGGGACAGGGATAGGGGACAGGGACAGAGACAGACACAGGGATAGGGGACAGGGAGAGGGACAGGGACATATATAGGAGACAGGGATAGGGACATATATAGGGGTCAGGGATACGGGACAGGGAAAGGGACAGGGACAGGGATAGGGACAGGGATAGGGGAC
>NW_010168880.1:0-1287 GCF_000695765.1 Mesitornis unicolor
GAGCAATTCTGTGATTCTGTGATTCTGTGACTAGTGCCAGGGCTACTGCATGGATAATCTCCCATTTAATTTCTTCAAAAGCATGTTGTTACTCAGGACCCCTTTTGAAATAATTCTTCTTCTGGGTCACTTGATGGAGGGGGCTTACAATCTGACTATAATTTGGAATGTGCATTTTCCAGAAACCCACATGCCTAAGAAGGCTTGTGTTTCCTTTGTATTAGTTGGTGGAGACATGGTTGTTATTTTGTTGATCACATTCATTGGGAATCTGACAGCAAAGTGTGGCTTACACTCTGTTGCTAAGGGAATAGAGAAGAATACATTAGCAATGTCAATAGTAACATACCACCTTGCTGCCTTTGACTACAGTTCATACTGAGGTTCTATCATGTGCAGCACAGCAGCACTCAGTGGTGGCAATAGCTCCATTCAGGCCACGATAGTCTACCACCACTCCCCATTAGGCTTTTGCACTGGCCATATGTGACTATTAAAGGGTGAGCGACTTTTGCCCCCTAATGACTTCACAATTGATGAATCAATTGATGCATAGGGACCAAAAACTCTTGGCTGGTGCGACACTGCCGTAGCAATGGGCACCTTTTGGTCCTCAACTGTCAGCAATCCCACAATAGAAGGGTACTCTGAGAGACCAGGCATGGTAGACAGCTGTTCAGTGACATCAGTCTCTGCAACTGCAATACAAAATGCCCACCAATAACCTTTTGGGTCCTTGAAATACCCTCTCTTGAGGCAGTCTATGCCTAGAATGCATACAGCATCTGGGCCAGTCAAAATAAGGTGCTTTTGCCACTCCTTCCCAGTTAGGCTTATTTCAGCCTCTAACAGAGTCAGTTCTTGGGATTCCCTAGTGACTCCAGAAATAAAAATGGATGCTGTCCCTTTATAGTTTGATGGTATTAGCGTGCATTTTGCATCAGTGTCCACTAGAGCCTTATACTCCTTTGATTCTGATGTGGAATCCATACAGCCCAATAAACATGATTATCCCTCTCCTCCAAGTGAAGCCATAAACTGGAAAACATTCAAAAGGCATGACAACACAAGCACAATAGTTGGAAAATCCCAAGTATATGGATAAATATCAAAATTCTCCAACACCGTTGTAATTACCCTAGTGACGAGACTATAGGATAATAGATTTCCCATAAGCTGTGCCCTTCATCAATTTTGAAAGTGTAGTTGTCAATCGTATCCTGCAGGTGGCAGTCAAAGCACGGCTTTGTCTTCACAGAATCTCACAGAATCACAGAATCGCTCGGT
>NW_010168881.1:0-11599 GCF_000695765.1 Mesitornis unicolor
CATCCAGATAACACCAGACAACGATTTCTAGCGACCGTGTCCACCTCGTCCAGTGCTTGCCACCTCACCCAGTGCTGAGTTTCATGCTTCCAGGCATGCAGCTACATGGTGTACATGACTTGGACTTTGTGACAAAACTTTTGCTCTCTCTCTACAAGCTTATAGAAAAATGCGAGGATCAGCAGCTTGTGCAAATGGCAGTGATAGTTGAAGACACTCAATCTCATGGTAAGCGTTCAGCATCTTGCTAAATTGATACTTAGTCTAGGGCACTGATTCAGGAAACACTAAAACAGGTATTAAAGTCTACCTTTACTCAAATTAGGCCGATTGGAAATTGTACCTTAGGCATGTGCATGGTCTGAAGGGGATGTTTATTCCAGAAACCATGACAGAAAAAGCTATATACTTTTACCAGCTCTTAGGAGAGCAGAAGAAATCAGCTATCATGCCTGAAGTCTTTCAAGAAACACATGCAGACAGGTAAGGCATATGAATCTCAGATTTTCATAACTTGTCTCTAAAATAATCATCTAAAACTGCCTCACATTGATTTTTAGACATTTTCAAGTTTAAGGATGTTTGAACGAGAGTTACAGATTATAAATAACAATTTTGGCAATCAAGATGCTCTTCAGAAAATCTGTTTTTGGTATGTGATGTGCAATTCAGATACAAGTAAAAGAGGAAGGGGAAAAGAGAAGATTCAAGTTAATTAAACATTGTTACTTTATTTACAAAATGGAAAAAGAAAGTAATATGACTATTTGATGTTTGATCATTTATTATCTTCCCTAGTAAATAAAGTCAGCATATCCAAGCATGTTTATGAATGGGCCTGGGCTTTTATATAGCACAATATTATGTTGCAGCCTAAGTTTTTGGATAACAGACTAAAGCTTTTGTTCAGAATGTGCTTAAGCTCTATTCATGATATGCACAAACTTCTTGCAACTGCATTTCTGTTCAGTGTCACCTGCATGCAAAAATGTTTGCAATTACAGCTCCATAATACATGTGGACACAACATGTACAGAGAGAGATTTTTACATGAGGAAAAAAAAATCGATTTCTATGGGTATGGGGCCACCAAGGAAGGTACCTGCAAAGACGTACACCAGAGTAAGTAAACAGAGCTGCACTGATTTACATCAGCTCAGTCTCAGCACAATTTTTTCTAAGTATTGCCTGTAACCACCCTCTTAAAGGCCAGAGACGAGCCTGGAAAAGAAACAATGCTTCTTTATAATTATAGCCCATTTCTCATTCAGTAACCAAAATATGGCAGATACTAAAGAAACATTCTGATTCCAAAGAAAACCACAAAGCCATTGTTTTCCACTGAACCATGTCTTAATTTGTTTTCTCTCTCTGATAGCAAATTACTCTTCAGTTTTTGCACTACCAAGCTGATAATAAGCCAAGCTCTTGCAATCCCAGCCAAGCTCAGGGTTTTGCTCAGAATTAGCCAGCTGGATGGGGACATCTCGCAACAGAAGATGACACCTATGTGCATCAGGTTGTGTGAATGGCTGGCCTGACATCCAGCCAACCCCTGAAAGTCAAGGATGGGGTTACATATTCATTTATAATTTCCTCTCCTCCTCTTCCCTCCTGCTACCAGCTGGTAGCTCCCCTGCCAAGTGTCCATCATTTACTGCTGGGTATTTTTATGACTTTAAACATCGATAAATGGGTTACATGTCCACTTTTCTAAAAGAAATATTAATGAATGTGAGATATAACTACAAAATTTTTATAAAGCCTCCTTTCCTGACACACATAGGCAATATTCCTCAAGAAAATTTCCTACATTTTCACAAGATCGCTGCTTTTAAATCCTAAGCCTAGTTTGTTTGCTTAATACCATACAGTTTTAATGATATAAGGGAAAGAACAACACAGACTATGGTTACTCAGATATGGTGAATACAGGAGTTCTTTGTAAGACATAAATGCAAATTAGCATCACATACCTTGTGCCCTGATATAAGGGGAAAAGACTACAAATGCAGTGATACAGAAGACAATACAGTGCTGTCAAAGAGCTAAAATTGAGCTGAAACTCCTTAAAAAGAACTCTTAAAGAGTTCAAAATCCTTTACAAAGCATGAATACATAGAAGATATACTCTATTTTTTAAAGATCATTTTAAAGGTTAATTCACTTCATGCTTGCCTATTTTCGAATTACTTTCATTTGAAGTTTGGCATAACGTAAGTTTGGCATAAGACATAAAGCCCAGAAAGGAACCTTGTAACAGTGGGATCAGTGCAAAACCTGCAGGCAACTGCAGTAAAATACTGAGTAAGTGCTAACAACTTCAAAGAGAAGACCCACAGGTAGAAGAGTCTGCTATTTATCTAATTAATTTCAGTGGTGCTGAAGAGAAGTGAAATATTTTGCACACTGCTATAATAAAGCAAACCAAAGGAAAATGCATTAGCAGGATATAATACACATTGCACTTCTCATTTTACTTACATGCTGTGTTATAGAAGATAAACTCAGCAGTCAGGTTTTTGCTCAATTAAGAGTTTCAAAAAACCCCCTCATTTTCCTCATTAAGTCACTGGTGAGAGGAAAATGGAGAGAGATGAGAAGAAAACACAAGCTGTTTATAGAAAACTTTTCCCCTCTGAGGAAGAACTATCTGTTTTACAAAGACAAGACTTTTTCTCCAACCAGATTCATCATCTGCAACATACAAGGCACTATAGATACCATCCCTACACAAAATAAAATTTCAGCTCAGGTCCAGTCTCACAAATCCATCTAATCATCAGAGATAAACAAACTGTATTTCAGAGCCAAAGTTATTTACCAAGTGACAGAAAAACAGGTATTGAATAATGAAACAGGAACAAAAGATCAATCAATTTGACTATGAACTTCAACCCCTAGCAGTTAAAAGTAATCTTCCCTTCAGTTTAGCAATGCTAGCTTCCCAAAAGATGTTATTAATACCATGTACCGGAAAGGACGGTTCCTTTGGGTCCATTATAAGCTTAAATGGAAGTGAGGCCCATTAAAATGTATTATTTCAGGCTTTAGAAGACATCAGTGACACATAGAAAATCTTCAGATAGAGAACCACAGGGAGAAAGCTCCACAGTTTCACTAACGCCTGTTAACTTTAGAGTCATGAAGGAAACACTACGAGCCAGCCCTACATGATACAAGATACTTCAGGCATGTAGTCATATATACATGTCTGTATATTTGTGTGTGTATAAATATTGCTAGTGTTTTAAAACTTTAACAACAGAAGTAACATTGGAAAATGCCATTTTTCATAGCTATCTGAAATCACGAACTCTTCTGAGTCTTTGCTGTACATTTCCATGCAGAAAGCTAGTGTTTCTGGCATCACCCTTTGACAGACCATGCTTTTGGGCTCAATAATTTTTTTTCTTTTTTAATTGCTTTTTAATACTGTGCATTATGACACCCTACAGAGCAATAGCATCCAACACCAGAGAGGAGTCCTCAGTTTTTTGCAATGTGTGTGTCAGGAAAGACAGAAGCTTCTGGCTGCAATCTCCCACTCCTGCTGTGCCATGTTACCTGCAGTGTGAGGCTCCTGCAGTGTGCATGCATCGCACAACCGTGTTTGCAGAGTGGATGCCCATTTACAGATAAAACAGCATTTAAATGCTGTTGTCCTGTCTGTGCACAGACCCACGAAGTATCAGGAGAACTCTTTGTACATTATTCTTGCAGTGAAATGTAATTTTCAGTGTAGTTGGCACCAAGACTAAAGTTCAGCCAATGCACAGATTATTCACTTATCGGGAAGGCTTCAGAGCCTGGGAGAAAAAGTCACTTTGATCTACAGTGGCTCTCAGAAACTTCACAAAAAGTGGAAAAGACAGAAATACTTTCCTACATAAAAATTCTCTCCAGAAAAAAAATTAAGCTAGCACAAGAAATTCAACTCTGATCTGGTTTGAATCTGTTAAGAACATCAAGTATAAAAGCACAACCTTGTATCAAAATCAGGGCTGTAACTGAGTGGGTACCTCCAGCATGGCTCAGGGTAAGGCATGCACAGGCATACTGCAGGCTTCTTGGTGTAATCAGCTTTAACACTCAACTAATCCATGTTGATCATCACCAGATCCAAGGAGCTGTCAATTCTCCCCGGTACAGGTCTAGCCTGAAGGCATTTGGTGCAGCTTTTACTTCTAGACATAATTAAAGCTTATTTACAATGGCAGGTTCTCCTTGATTCAGAGAACCTCAAAGTTTGCATCTAGAGAGATGTATGCTAACAAATAATAAACAGGAATAAGCTACTGGTAAAGATCTTAGATACTTCAAATCAGAATCCAAACTTATTTCTCAATTTTGTATAGTTTTATTTTGATTCAATAGATTACCAAACATATTTCTCCTGTTCCCATGGTTTTCCTGTTCTGTAAGGCACATACAAGCTACTGGCAACCGCTAATACTTTGAGCATACAATTTATGGAATGATACATGTATGCTCCCAGTGCTGAATAAAATAATGTCTTGTTTTCTAACTCCTACAAACTGGTCTTAGAAAGTTACTGAGCCGATATTTCAGTAACAGTTCAACACGTATGCGATCAAAGCTTCATCCTGTCTTGCACACGTATTACAAGACTAAACAGAAATGCTGAGATTACTGTATCAGATTATTGGTTCATCAGACGTAGCACCTTGCAACAACACCACAAGCTGCTTGTCTGAGAAAAGAGCAACACAAACAGCTTTCTGGATCTTCTCAGTTGTGCTGAAAACGATGACGACACATCACTAGTTTGATACTTCAAGGCAAAAGACTTGTTAGCTCTTACAGGCTGTACTTACACTTTCATCTCTTGTTTTCTATGATGCAATTCCATCCAGAAAGTAACCTCAGTTCCAATATGTAGGAGAAAAGTAGGAGTAAAGATGCAATAACAATACTGATTAAAGCAAATAACCTTCTGCATTAAGATATTTTATTCCCTGTTAAACCTCTTTGAAAAAGCAACCTATTTACATGTGCGATTTCCATTTTATTTGGTAAGTACAGGTTTTTAAAAAGAGATGACTCATACTTTTAAGTATAGATGGGGAAAAGAATTCATATTATCAGATCCACAGTGTGATAACAACAACTTGCAGCTTGCTCATTCATCAGCATCTCGCAGTGCTGGTCCAATTCTGAGAACAGATTCTGGTTTTCTGCTATTTTATTGAGGCCTGTCGCAATAATGGAACCTGAGAATGCTTATTATAAACAGCTGCTGTAAGAGAAACTACAGAATCAGTGTATATTACTATTTAAAACACCACAAATGTTTAAAACTGTAGTAGTCAGGAAATACAAGTTTAAAGAGAAAAGTTCTTAAACAGAACTTAAAGATCAATCTCTGTGATTAACCTATTATATAAAATCAATTAATCCACTATTAAACATAAATAAACATGAATCATAATGAGAAAGAAATGCGGTGTGTTGGGTTGCATCTACTTTTGCTATACAGATATGTGAAGAATGCCAATGCTAGAGACACACAAAAGCATTTAGAGAATCTCTCTTTGACTCCCACTTGAAAACTGCTGAAACAGCATACATACAACGTATTTTAATTTCATTTACATAATAATAGGAAATTATACAATAGGAAATCAAACAGCTAGTAAATAATTTTAAACTGTTATTCACATTAAATTTTGCTCACTTTTCCTGACTGTTGTATCTTAGCATTTTGTGACCTTCCTACAATGTAACGGATACACTACAGGCCTGAAGCTGCAACCTGGCCTCTTGCATGGTGTGGAGGTGTAGCTATGACAAGTAACAATGGCAAAAAATACGACAGAGATTAACACATCTTTTGTTGCACGTTCTCTATTTGAGAAGAGGACTACAGAAGAAAAGGATTAGCGTGAAGGCGGGCAGTACTTTGCATCATTTTCAGAAGCCTATTCCTTGTTACAAGGAAACTGTCACTGTTGGCTGTTGAAAATGTGAAGCAGGGGAAGCCTTTGTGGGTACGTCTCTTATTGGTTGTTCTGTTTCTTTCACAGCCATGTAAGTGCTTACTGTGTGGGAGTTAATTGTGTAAGTCATCTGGTGTAACAACCTGATTAATTTTGTACTTTGGCGCTATTAACTACCACACTGTACATGATTCACTGGAGAATGAATGAATTTAATCCTTCTGTTCAAATACAAAACCAAACAAGAATAATCCTTAGTTTTGTAACTTTTAAATAGAGACATCCTTAATGATGCTTAGAGTACATTAGGAAGGCACTCACTCAAACTATTTAGCTAAGGGTAACTAGACACTTCCATTAGAAAGCCTAATTAATTGGGATTTAAAAATTAACCCTGATTTACAACAGACTATAAAACTATCCAGTTCAAAATTTTATTTTTTTTTTTTATTTGAAGGTTTCTAGAATATCAGATTAAAGAATATCAGATTAAAGAAACAGTATTAAAAAAAATTATCCTTTGTTATTTCAACACTGTTTTCAATATCTGCAGTTGCAGTTTTACATCAGAATTTAAAATAATTGGCAGGCCTCAAAACTCATCCTAGGGTGTATGTATCTTGGCATTTTAACACAAATAATTGTAAGAATAGAGAAAAGAAAATGGGAATAAATAGAAGGTATACAAAAGTAAGTTTATATGGTATACCTGTAACTATCAATTTTTGCACTCTTTCATACAATCTTATATGCAAAAAGTCCCAGTTAAAGGAAGCATTCATTTCTGCTGTTAGAAGTCTACTTCATTTCCATAGCAAAAACACACACTAAAATTTTACCACAATGAAGCCCCAAAGAGGAATTTATTGTTTTCTAAATTTTGCATTCTATAAATAAGGAGGAAATTTCATACCAATAAATGAGAAGCATCATAATTTAAGAAAGCAAAACCGTAACACTGGCCTAGAAGTTGCTAGCTTAAAATACACAAGCTGGCAAACTAACAAAGCAATTAGACATGTCACAGGAACTGCTCACAACTGCTAATTCTTGTGTATGTTGCAGCACAGCTATTTTTCCTCAGCACAGAATTTTCAGGGTATTAGCCAAACAGGCAGAGTAATATTTTTATTTTTTTTTACAGAAAAAGAGATATTTTTAAATCACAATCAAATAAGGTCTTGTTTTAGGGAGATATTTTTTTGTGAGTCACTCCTAAAAGCAGTTGCTAAATTCCCTAATGTCTCAACAAAAGAGATCTAGTACTAGCAAGTCTGAGCAAAATGAAGAATGTAAATTTTATAAACACATATGAAAGACCTTCCTTCCCTCCCCATGGGCCAAAAAAGAACTGCAAATAAATCCTGTGCATTTGAAATAAATGGCTACTAACAGAATAATCTTTAAAAAGCAAGGCTATACTCATGCTTCCCTTCCACATTTGCGGTCAGAAGCAAAACAGAGATTACCAGACTGAGGGAAGAAGCTGCTCTTGTGATACTTTCACCGATGGCCACCCTACAGTATCAGGAATCACTCTGGGTAGTAGCTGGGTGAGCAGTGGCTTCCCTTAATAAACCCAATCCACAACAGCACAGCTCCCAGCAAGCATCAGAGTAAATGAAACCCTTTATCAGGGACTTAAGAAAAGTTGTTCCTGAGCTTTCTGAAAGGGAACTGCCAAACCCAGAGCACAGTGGGAGAAAGAGGAAGCTAATAAAAAAAACCAACAAAAACCACAAACAACAGCAACAACAAGAAAACTAAACGCCAAAACCACCAAAAACATAAAAAACACCACCACCTCCTTTCCCCACGCCCCCCAAAGAAAAAAAAAAAGGAGAAAAAAAATCTCAAAATGTAAAAAACACAGTCCTGGAAAGAAAAATGTGTAAATGATAGTTTATCCTCAATAGAAATTACCTGTTCTTTTACTTCAAATGTGGATGTGTCATCAGTGCCCATGAGTACCCATATAACTTATGAAGGGCCCAACCAGGCTGCAGAAGCAGTATTCAACAACTTCTGTTGAACTTGAGTATAAGCATGATTTCTGATTTCTCATTCAGTTTCTCACCTCAATTCCTATCTTACTTTTCCTTTATATATCTATCTCACAAAAAATACTTGCTATTGACATTACAATATTAGCGTAATATTAGCCAACCAGAGTAGCTGGTTTTGATCACTTGCAAAGTGAAGACGACAAATTGGCCAGATTTCCAATGCCTTACATTTGGAAAGATTTTTCCAAAAGATATAAAAGCCTTTCTGTAGATTATTTGAAAAATATTAATTGAAAAAAAAATATGGTCTGAACTCATTACATAGTCTTCAAGAACACATGAAGTAAACTGTATCTAGCTTGTGGACTAGGCTTCTGATCCTTGGCTCTATCAATAACTTAATTCCTGACACAAAGAAACATGTGAACATTTATCAATTGATCCTTTGTTGTCTTAGGCACATTACTTTAGCAATAAAGAACTCATCAGAAAAGCAATAAAGAACTCACCAGAAATATCCTTTCAAGTTGGTCCTGAATGTCTTTCATTCCTGGAAAAGCAGCGACCCCTTGAATCATTTCTACAAAGATACAACCCACTCCCCTACAGAGGGGAAAAAAAAAAGAAAGTATGCAATGTTAGAAAGACTTCTTATACATTAAATAGCCAGCAGCAATGTCTTTGTATCCATCACCAGTATATTTAAATATTTCACTTATTTATTTATTTATTTAAATCAATGCCAGGCTGAAGGACAAGCAAGTGCATTTGTAAAACCAATGTTTACCTATGAATACTTCTCAGGTGTTTGGAGGCAAGCGTAGAGGTAGCAGGAATATGGATGGTAGTTGTTGGGACCAGTAAAGGCACAGCAGCTGCTCTCTGTTTGCATGAGTGCTTCCTGAGCAGCATACTCATGCTCTCAAATGAATGCTGTGGATGTGGGAATGGCAGTGAGAGAGGACCTTTGGGAGAAGCTGAATGGGGACAGGACAGTGGCATGGAGGCACACTGGAAGGGCCTGGCATGGGAGGAGAATGTGGAAAAAAATGAGGAAAAGGGAAAACGGCATGTGTCTGCTCACAGCCACTGAACTAAGCTACTGCTCAAATGTAGGTGACTTCTTGGGTGGGCTTGCTTAGGCCTTCTTCTCCCCTATTCCAGCACAAAAGAAGGAAGCCTGAAGCCCACAGCTCTGGAGGACTGCTGACTCCATTCCCCAGAAGCTCTGGCTGACAGGTGCTCTGATGGGCTGAGTAGCCACTGGCTCCCTCCTCTCCCTACCGCAACAGCCACCTCATCACAGCTCCTATCCTCAGTCTCTCACAAGAGGTCCTTCATGTAAGTCCCCCTCATCCCACTCAGTTAAGCCACTGGCAGAAGTACTGGGACATCAGGGGAAAAGCTGAGACATACGAACTACAGCACAAAGAATGAATTCTTTGAATTTCCTCCAAAGAATTAATTTCCTCAAAGTTGAGGAAAGTTTCTGTGACACTTCAACGCAAATTTCAGATAACCTGTGAACTTCCTGCGTCTGAAAAGCAAAACAAATCACAAACTTGTTTTTGCATCTTTTCTGGATGAAGAGAGTTTGAGTTGCTTGTTCCTTCAGCAAAAATAATTTTAAGAGAAAACATCCCTCTTGGCTACCAATAGGAAGCTGAATTTGATTATATATTTTATCTTGTTCAATTACATTTTTCTACATACATTTTTCCCCAACTTCCACAAGTAAACACCTACGTATGCCATATAATAATTTCTGTGTAAGTAACCACACAAAAAACTCCTTCACCCAAACCAAATGTCTATTCAATAACCCAAATTATGTACCAAAATGAACCAAGAATTTGCAAAACTAACTATGGTACCACCTCTCTGTGAAACTGAGAGTTGTGTTTCTATGTCAGAATATCCCAGCAATAACGTCTAATTTAACTTTGTTTTTAGAAGTAAATTATTTGGAACATAGTAATTACATACCTTGTAATTGCTTATGCATTGTGATGATGCATTCAGAAAGTAGCATTTAATTTTAGGGATACATGTGCATACATTGGTGAGGAAGTGGTTCTAGAATAAACCAAGTTAATGAAAACAGATTGCGTATTTTCATTAAGGCCGGGGCTAAGTATTTATAGATACCAGTTAACTAAGATTATTGGCAGACAGCCCATGCTTTGCTCATCTCTGAAGGCTTTGACCACTACTGAAAAATGAAATAATTTTACATTCCAGGATAATGAGAGTTGATAGTCAAATTTCTTAAGGAAGAAAATTAATCATACATCACTATTTTCTAATTCTACCTCCTAAAGCACAGATATACTAAGCAAAGTTTCTCCTGAGGCATTGAAAAGTGGAAGAAAACTTTGGAAAGCACAGTTCTGGTCAAATTTTAGAATAATACAGGTGCTTGTAAGAGAGAGATTAAAATTTATGTTCCATATGTTTCTACCGGTTACTGAATGAACTGAATAGATTAAACTGTCATTCATCATTTAGTCTGGTTAATGCTTCATTAGGCACAGAAAGGCACAATATATCTTAGTCAAATACAAACAGTATCAGGATCTTGGCAAGGAAAAATTCATTATTTCAGTCAGAAGCCATTTATTCAACATGAGAAATAAACCAACTGAATTTAGACTAAAGAAAAGAGTTCTATTCATGCAATCAGAATCTAGACATCTGATTAGACCAGTGACTCATTTCAGGGCAAGTACTACTATCTGCGGAGAAATTTCAGATAGCTTTTTCAACAGAAATGCTGTAAAGGCAGCAAGATGATTTTGCCAAATTTTAGATTGTTTCATGTAATCTATTTACAAAATTTTCCTCTTTTAGTGGGTCTGACACAAGTATGAGCCAGAAATCAAGTGCAAACAACACTAATGAAGAAATATTTCCTGCTTGGAAAGAAGAATCCTATTATTGGGTTGGCCAACAAAATTGTATTTTTTTCTGGGTAAATAAAAAGTGAATTTTTCGTGGGAAACAAAAACTTTTTTAAACTATACATTGTCCATTTTGTTCAATTACCTCTTGCCACCTTTCAGGCAACTTTGTGATTCTGTGCTCAAAAATGTTCTTATCTTTTTCAGCAAAAATCAGTTCCAAGGATGATTCAATATCCTCATCAGCAGTGATGGTTTTACCATTCAAGGTGTTTTGTAAAGAACAAAACGAAGAGTAGTCTGATGGTCCCAGGTCTGGTGACCTGGATGGTGGATGTGGTAACACATCCCATCCAAGCTGCAACAGTTTTTGATGAGTGATCAAACTTGTCTATGGTCTAGCATTATCACGGAGAAACACAACCCTTTTGCGATTCACCAATTCTGGACACTTCTGGTAGATGTCATCATTTAATTTATCCAGTGGATGACAGTACACATCTGAATTAATGGTCTGGTTCCTTGGAAGCAATTGCAAACTTTGAAATCCCACAGACGGACAGCATAAGCTTCCTCTGGTGAATATCTGGTTTTAAAGTACTTTGAGCTCCTTCATCACGCTTGCTCCATGACCTTTTCGTTTGCTGGTGTTGTAGGTGATCCACTTGTCATCACCTGTTATCATACGTTTCACCTGTTATCATATGGGATGGAATAGAAAAATTCAATCTGT
>NW_010168882.1:0-768 GCF_000695765.1 Mesitornis unicolor
TATAAAAGGCACTAACTCAGGGAGCCATGTGTGCACCCACTATTGAAGGATCATTATGTCCGTCATCAAGGAATCATAGTGGGATCCAAGGATGGTGATATCTTTCTTTATCTCTTTCCTATCACTCTTTTCTTTTCCACCTTCTTACAAAAGGTTTCTACTAAGAACCCACATTGCCAACGGCTTTTACATTTTCCAAGTTCAAATTCTTTACCTTTTATAGGTTAAAATTGTTTACATTATAAATAAAACGTTTAATTGATTGTTTGGTGCCTTTGCACCTTAATTTAGCCTGAGGGAATTTGCAGAACTTCTGTTGCTCTCCTCCCCGCCTCAGATGTGACAGGGTCTTCTTCAGTGTTCCAATAATATCTACTGTAAAGCCTTGTACTAGTCAGTAAAACTGATCCGTAAAAGCATTTATAATCTACAGGTTCTCCTAAAGCCAGCCCCTCTAATAAGCAGATGGTTTATTAGCTTTAATATTAGGTATTAGTCTAATATTTTGCCCTAATCCAGCCCTCATCAACCAAGGCAAACCCCTCCTTTATTCTGACTTCCTATGGGGCCTCAGTGGTCTGGGGCTCCTGAGGACAGTCTCCAGCAGTGTAGACAGAGACAAAGAAGGCATTCAGTAACTCCGCCTTCTTAGTATCCTTTCTTGCCAGGGCACCCATCTCATTCAGCTGTGGGCCTACATTGCTTCCAGCATTAGTTTTGTCTGCAATGTATTTGAGGAAGCCCTTTCTGTTGTCCTTGACCTCCCCT
>NW_010168883.1:0-242 GCF_000695765.1 Mesitornis unicolor
CCGCTCTCCCCCCCTCCTCCTCCGTCCTCCTTTGAACCTAGACCTGATTCCCGAGCTGACTACCAGGCAGGGCACTCAGCACCAACATCTAATCAATCGGGTCTTTGCCCGTATAGTAGTGGAGTAGAGGAATATTCGGATTCAGACTCCTTTACTCCCGTTTCCAGAAGAACAAGACAGCGGCATATTCAGCCGCCAACCCAACTGGTAACCCCTATAAGACCAACAAGGAGAGAAATGAT
>NW_010168884.1:0-18977 GCF_000695765.1 Mesitornis unicolor
CAAATCTCTGTGGAGGGCTTCCCTGCCTTCCCTGCCTACTTCTAACTGCCGAACATGGAGAGGGAAGCAGAAATGCCTTTAATTAGTTCTTAACTTGCTTTTTGAGTAACACATATGCAGGGGTTGCAATTGTGTTTTCTCTTATTGTTAGTACTTGTGAACACTTGTGGTTCATTGACAGAGCCTCATTACCCCCGGAGATTGTTTGTTCATCTGTCTGTCAGACTTTAATTACTGGAGCACAACCACTGATACAAGGACGCTCACGCAAGAGCCCTAATATTTTTCTCTTCTCTGTCTACTGTAGGTAGCTTTATTTCCTCTCTAGAAAATTGCTCTTAATCAGCTCGTCACTGTGCAGAACAACAAATTCCCTAAGCAACGAGGGGTCTATCAGAGACACGAGCACCGTTCTGCAGCCATCTCTGAAAATCTACTTTCTCAACCAAATGGATGAAGAACCAAGCGGCTCCCAACCTCCTCAGCCAGACACAGGGAGGCAATGGCTGTGTTGCACTCACTGATTTAAAACTCCGTTTTCCAGCTCTGTCACTGAAGCTGAAAACCACTGGAAAATGCACAGGAACAGCACGGGTGACAGAAAGGAAGAACCAGCCAACTTCTTGGAGGCAGAGGCAGTGAGAACTCCACTCAGTTGCTCTTCAGCCGTCTCTGCCCATAGCCCCAAAGGCGACCCCTGACAAATTTCGGCCACAGGACATTTTCTGTGCAATTGTGGATCTCCACAATTGCAAAGCTGACTCCTGACCATAGAATCACAGAATGTGTTGGGTTGGAAGGGACCTTTTCTGCTCATCCAGTCCAACCCCTGCAGTGAGCAGGGACATTGGCACCACATCAGGTTGCTCACAGCCCCATCAAGCCTGACCTTGAATATCTCCAGGGATGAGGCCTCTACCATCTCTCTGGGCAACCTGTGCCAGTGATCTGCCACCCTCATGGTGAAGAACTTTTTCCTAATATCCAACCTAAATCTGCCCTTTTCTAGTTTTAAACCCTTACTCCTCATCCTATTGCTCCATGCCCCAGTGAACAGCTCTTCCCCAGATTTCTTACAGGCACCTTTCAGGTACTGGAAGGTCACTATAAGGTCCCCCTGGAACCTTCTCTTCTCCAGGCTGAACGACCCCAACTCTGACCATACCTCTGAATGATTTACTTTGACCTCTATATTCAAATAACCAAGAAATCGAAGGCTCACAGCTTCACCTTTTGCACCTGGGGAGAAAACCACAGGCTCACATCTCACCTGGCTGCCATGCAGCTTGAGTTATTACCATAAGGGTACATATAACAAAAATGAGGACAAAATATGTTAGGACTTGCATAACAAGTGTCAAGTAATGGGATCTGTTTCAGGCCTGAATTTTCCAGGTATTAGACAAAGTATAATTATTTTTTCAAATACGTCAACAAACTACTCTCAAATAAACCTTACTTCATAAGCGTGCAATGAAAAATAATGTATTGTATGAGCTTTTCCCCTCTAAACATCCTGAACTACCAAAACCCCCCGATCTTGCAAGAAATAAACCTATAGAAAATCAATGATATTTCAGTAAGACAAAACCACTCTTTAGCCACAATTCCAACTACGTCCTAGGTAGGATGATCCATTTTTACCATTTTCAAACACACTTTTAACATAGAAAACCCAGTGACTGTATTAACACATGCCAACAGGGCACGGTGACCCTTCTGCTATCCAGAGACACTACTGTCTATTCTGTCTTGTCTTGAGCATTTATTCTGGAAACACATCTTCCCTCAAACTGAATCCAAACCAGCGTCTCGTCCCTGTTTTACAATCACTGTAAATGAGAATGGTCTCCTAATATTGCTGCTTTAATGGCACTACTTAGCGGCATTCGAGGGTGTAGAGTAGGACTCAGGAGGCTGAGAATCCTATTTGAATGCATAATAAAGAAGCATCTGAAGTTTTACTGGGTTTATTAAATTGTTTATGGCTACTTCAATAGGAGCTGTTAAATTAACCATCCTAAAAAAAAATAAAAACAAGAGAGAAAAGAACAGGTAACACTGGCTATTATCACCACTTTAATATCAGCCTAGCAATAATGCTATGCTTTATTCTAAAAGCTCTGATTCTTGAAGTCCTGTTTATATGGGGATCTTGGCTTTCCATTTCATACGAAACGCCCGTTGAATAAAGCTTGCAGTGACATGAATTGCTCAGGTTCAGAAATCAACAGGTAACTAAAAAGGACGCAACTATTTTAAAGAATTCTCACTTTTTTAAGCCTCAGAAAACCTTGTGAAGGCCGATTCATGAATTTCAGAGCGGCGACGCTGACATCACCGCTTCAAAGCTTTCTCTTTTCGCCACACATGTAGGCTACAAAAATTAATTTCCTGAATCTTGAGTCACTTCATTTAACAATTTAAGAAGACAAACAATAGCGAGGGTCCTTCCACTGCCCGCTGCGGCGAGCAAAACGGTGTGGATAAACAAAACCATTATCAGGGCATGCAGGAGGGATGGATGCAGAGAGCTGCCTTTCCCCGTTCATTAAAAACACCATCAATGTAATGACCAAGTACCTGGCAAACCCAAGGACGTGGCGTTATCCCCTGCCACTGCTTGGGTTGATCCATCCCCCCTCCTCGTGGTGCAGAGCAGAGGACACGGAGCACAACCCTGCGCGGGCACGGGGAGAGGGCGAGCGGGAAGGGGATGCCTCAGGGTTATCCCAAATCCACCTTCCATCACAGAACTGCTACAGCCATGGACCCGCAAAGGCTCGTTGCGATACGTCCAGCCACTATTCATGAGTTGGATTTTATTTTTGTAATTATTGTTTTTCAGGGCTCATTTGTTTTCTTAATCATTCAACCCACACATTTGTGTTTCTTCCAAAACAAAATGATCTAAACCGGAAACGTTTTTTAAAAAAATTCTCCTCCACAGCTAATTACTGATGCTGAGGATTAACATTCTGCAGCACTTCAGCTTTAGTTACTTCCCTTAATTAATGTCATATTTGCAAAGATCTATAAAAACACTGCTTAGGTAAATGATGTGCACTCGTTAACTATTTAAAACCCGGATCTATTTTTTGTTTTTAAATACTTGGGATGCCTCTTCCAATTCCTACAAATAGCCTTTAAAGCTCCAAGGGATCTGTAGGCACTGAAGAAAAATGCCCAAATTTCATCAACTGTCAGGACAAAAGGTGCTTGTGTCACACATGTTGAGAGCCTTTAAAAACTGCATACGGGCATGGATTTCTAACTACTTACATGTGAAATGTTTTACGCTAGCATGCAAAGACAAGACTTATTTAGTGCTGCACAGAAGCAAGGTCCAAGTTGCCCGATGCAGGAACAAGATGTAAGCTGTTATTAATAGGATTGTGTGGCTGAGGGTGGTTTCCTTGCTCGGGGCAGGCAGACAAACCATCTCCAATAGCCTTTTCCTGTACCAGACCACAGACCCGAAAATGAAGACATCTTTTCCAGGCATCTTTTTGTCAACCAAGCAACACACAGCAGCAGATTTAGTGGCAGAGGACTTTCTAAAAGCTGAGGCATAAAGACACTGCTAGCACAATGGAGTAAGATGTATTTTTGAAGACTACCTACCTATTTGTACTCCTAGGCTGTGCTTGGCTGCTACAGTTCTAGCACATGTTGGTGAGGCAGAAAAACCACAGGAAACCCTCGGTATTTGTCCCAGCCTGTTCAACTGCAAATAAGTTTCAACATTTCAACAAATGCTTTGCTTCAGAGGGTTAAAAACTGGCATCCCCGTGGTCCCACTGTGGCTGAGATGTTGTTAAGTCTCTACTTTCATACACTTTTTATACCAAACCTGTCTTTTTTTGTCCCTCTTTGTTCCAGAAATGCATTTTTATCACTGCTGTAGCTGGGGACACGCAAAGGGAGAGGCTGGGCTGGGCACGAGGAAGGAGGTGACAAACCCCAGCTGGGAAACGACCGGTTTTGAAGGCTGCGATGGTATCGGCTGCCTTTGGGTCATGGAGCTGGAGAGCACCTCAGGCCCTGACACACTTGTGGGCGCTGCAAACCCGAGTCACGGGCTGCATGGGGCACGCCCCCAAGCGGACACAGTTGAAATGCCCAATGGCACAACAGGTTTATGTTATCTTTGAGGTTTTCAGGAGAAAAAGCTGTGTCAGCTCCCCACCTCTGCCTGGGACAAGGGATGTACGTGGACAGAGGAAGGAGGTCACACTACACAGGTCCCTCTGGCTTCTCAAATTTCTGCCTCATTGCAATGGTAAACAAGAGTCTGTTCCGGGTTGGCAGAGAAGCAGCTACTCTAAAGGCAAACTTTTTGGGGCCAAATTCTCAGTCTAGATAGACTGCAACCTTGAGAGTAAACCTACTGAACTTCCTATGCTACCACCAAACACAAGGAGACTACCATGAGATGAAAGATCAGCATAGTTCAGCTTCTATAGATCAGAAATATCTTGTATGATAGCTTATCAAATAAGCACGCAACACGATGGCTTAGGAAGCTGGAGTCGTGTGCCCTTGTTGTCTTCCCCTCCGACTTAACCACAACTCACTTTGCTCATCTGAGGCTCCACCACCACAGCACTTGGTTTCCACTGGGGAGCTCTGGTGTCAGCAGCAACGTGGTTGTGGTAACTCTGAGCTCAGCAGCTACTCATGGATCAGGAAAGGAGCATCTCAGCCTCCTGGGAGCACCTGACCACCCAAACCAGCCCTTGTGTTGCTAAGAACCCTCCTGCTCTTCCCAGCCGGCCAGTTACAAACCAGTTACAAACCAGTTATAAACCAGTCAGCATCAAGGGGCTGCAACCAGTTGCCCCTTCCATCCCTTAACGCCCAGTCCTGACCACACCAAGCTTCGTCTCACAGCCAGCGTGCGTTGTCCCACGTAGCACATGTTGCAAAGCAAGTCCTACGGAGACTGCAAAAAGCAACGGCAACAAAGCCAGTTCTGGCGAGGAAAATTAATCACATGCATATTTGTAGGACTGGGTCCCACACAGGATAAGCTGTAGCTAAAAATGAAAGAAAATTAGTGAAAAGATGAATTAATATAAGCGTGCGTAATTCAGAACAAGCACACTGTCATCATTTTCAACCTCTGGAATACGTGGAAAATATTCTGTGCAGAATGGGACATTTAGCACACCATTTGCAATCTTAAATGCTTTCCTAAATAGAAAGTAAGGAACAGTAATCACATTGAAGGTTATTTTAAAAGAAAGCAGAGCTTGTGCCTACCCAAGAAAGCAGGCAGACCTCTGCTGCCTGTTAACCAAAGAGAACTGAACGAGAAAAAAAGAGAACTATAAAAATAAGGGACAGATAGAGTGAAGAGCTCAAAAGATTAAAAGCAGATCAAATTCACTTATTGCTTTTGCAGAAATATCAAAGCGTATTTATGCCATTTTCACGCATGGTTATTTGCCTTTCTGTGGAATTAAAATGAACACAATTAATAAGTAAAAAGTATCCGGTTAAAATAGGAGCATGGAGAACCTTTCTACAACTGCAGCTAAATTGTTGCCGTGCTTTCTACGCCCTCATCTATCACTGGTATCTGGAATATATTAACTGTGAGCTGGGCATAAATAATCGCATTATTATCAGTCCCATTCTAAAAGCAGGCTCTGTATGAACACGTTGGATCGCTCAGGCAGATACACGTAAGATAGGCTGCAAAAATTCAAACGCAGGATACAGAGCAGTACGAAGTGCTCTCCATAAAACATTCTCCTCTTGAATGCCATTTAATTATACATATAATAGACATATAATTATATGCCTACTCCATTTCCTTTTCAATTTCTTCCCTTCTTCCATCTCTTCCACTGAAACCCTCAGTGCAACACATGGATGCAGTGATTTTAGCGGGATGTTCAGTGGCTCGGGCCCATTTCTAATGCAAGGAAGCCTTAATAAAAAATGAAAAATTTCTAATTTTCTAATTTAATTTAATTTATTTAAAACACATCACGTCCAAAGGCATCTGCCAGTACTAGAATTGCTTTATTTTTTCTTGAAACTCGTTGGGAAGTCAGTCTGACAACTGCAAATGTACTTTTGTCTCTTCAGATGACTCACAGAGAGGGGGAAACGAAAGAAAAAGTTAAACCAACTCCATCTAAACTTGCAAATCTCTAACTACATTTTCTTCTGGTTATTGGCTCTACTTTCAAAAACCCCATTCTACTTCCTACGTTACAATAATCCTCTCTTCTTGCCATTAATATTGCGTTCAGCGCAATGCTAATATTTTTCAGTTCACTGTCAGAGAGAACTAAATCTACAGCAAGCTAATCTGCCATAAAGTCATGTTTTATACACATGACTACAAATTGAGTTTTACACTCCATGGAAAGCAATCTTCCATCTTTAAGGGTATCATGAGACACAGAATTAGATCTATTCTTCTGGCATTACTAAATCATAAGATGAAATATAATTTGACGTGCAAATGATATTGTAAACCCAAGGCAATGAAGCACTGAGAATGTTTTTAGTACTAAACTTACTTGTTTGCTTAGTATTAGGAGTCTTTTCACGAAAATTGGTCTCTATTTGTAATGGAAACAGCATTACATAAACTTTTTTTCCATAACACAGAGCCTAGGCTGGAGATTGGGATCCTGTATGAATTTCTTTCTAAATTGGGCATCTGAGTTTAAACATGTGTTTCTCATCTTTGGGGCTCTGGAGATGGGAGCACTGGGAGTCCGTCACAACTACAACTTCTATTTCAGATACTCAGGGTAGCGTTTTTTGAATCTGGAGGTCATTTACAGCTGCTTTCACTTGTCAGCTTTCCAAAGAACTTAAAAATAAACCAGCTAATATGCTTTTCTGCTTACACTGGGAGCAGGTTTTGGTCCGTTGATCTCACCAAAGCAAGCGTGGGAGTAGTGGTGAAGTGCTCATGGAGATGTTTGCTCAGGTGAGAGGAGATACCACTGGAAGGGCTGTTAAGTGCTGCCTCCTCACAATAATAAATGTTATCTTGAAAGATGGAAATGATCCCTCCAGCCATGCCCTGGCTGATTATTCACTGGTATTTATAGTCCAACTCAGCCTGGAGGGGGACCAGTTTCCCCTTGTAACCCTTTACGTACTCAAAACATCTTAATACAGCGCTGCCCTCTCTTTCCATCATCAGTTAAAGAGATGCAAAGATGTCCCAATGTTCATATTCTGGCCTTGCTTAACTCTGTTTGCCAGGTTAAACCAGAAGGGTCAATGACCCCTTTTGCACCACTACGTCAGCGTAACAAAAAAGAAAAGAAAAGGCTTTCTAATGCCTTTTCAAGATGCAAGGACAAGAGCATCACAGTTAAATGTGTTACTGTGCAAGCAACAAAAACGTTGTCCTTCAAGACTTGCGTTGTCCAGGGTTCCTACAAACCCTCTTGGTGCTTACTCTATTTCAACCCAGATGAGGGGCAAGTCACACCAGGGCCAGCTCCTACTCTACTCAAATAGAATTGGCCTTCTTGCACGTGGCTGCTCTCTTCCCTATTTCCAGAGGAAGCATCCACACCTGGAGCGCGTCTACATGGGAAGTGACACAGCCCACTTTCAAAGCAGAGCAGGCTCCTCTCTCAGAGGCAACCACAGCACTTTGGGGACGTCTACAGTTGAAGGGGTGGTACAGAGAAACTCCGAAGGGGTCCTACAGGAAAGCTGGGAACGGACTTTGTACAAGGGTGTGTAGTGATAGAATGAGGGGGAATGGTTTTAAACTGGAAAAGGGGAGATTTAGACTGGATATTAGGGAGAAATTCTTTACTGTGAGGGTGGTGAGACACTGGCACAGGTTGCCCAGGGAAGCTGTGGATGTCCCCTCCCTGGCAGTGTTCAAAGTCAGGTTGGACGGGGCTTTGGGCAACCTGGGCTGGTGGAGGTGTCCCTGTCCATGGAGGGGTTGGACTGGATGAGCTTTAAGGTCCCTTCCAACCCAAACCATTCTGTGATTCTGTGATTCTTCTTTACCCTCTTCCTCCTCTTCTTCCAACTGCCTCCTAAAACACCACTTCTTTGAAAAGAGGCGTTTAACGTCACTTGCTCCACTGGGTAAATGTGGAGTGGACAGACTGCTGCCACTCTGCAGTTCATCAAATAGAAAAGAGCCAGAGAAGTAACCAAGTTCATGTGGCTGAGCTGTGACTGGCCAGGGGTAGAAAAAGTCAACAGGAAAAATATTAAAATGTGTGTTAAGCCATTTACGAACTTATCATGTTTTTCACTTGCTTAACCTCTTTTTGTTGGTGGCCAACATTTGTTAATCACTACCAGAAGTGGTGTTTTTTTGCATTAACTTCTAAAAATAATCTCTAATAATGATAATTATCAGGTTTTGATGCTGTCCTCCAACAAAAGCTGAGGATACTCCCACTTTTGGAGGTGACTGCAAGTGGCATTACCTAAATGTGAGTCCGAGCATGAAAACCAGCCAGATCCCAACCTGAACTGGGAAACTCAAGCTGCTCTCCAGCACCGACTCCGGGCTCTTTGGATCCGTCGCTATGCCACTTTTTGGGCAGAACAGGAAATTATGGCCAATGCCAATACTTAGTTCTACTGCTCAGATCGATGGAATTGTATCACATGGCATCCAGGTCAGCAAACACATTTGTTTCATGGAGAAGGCCAAGAGAGATTAAGGGAGTTACTTGAATTCTTCTCAGACAGGTAGGAACACAACTCATTTCTCCTGATTCTGAAACTGTGCTTCAAACTACCAGGCTGTGCTGCTATCAAAGAAAAATTCCAACCCAAAATGCAGCACTGCTTGACACTGTCTTTGAAACTTCTTTCTTTCTAAAGAAAAATAGGTCTAAACACAAAAGCCAAATCTACAGGAACCTGGATCCATCAAATCAAACTTATAAGATACTGAACGTTTTCAATTTTCTTTTTAAAACTTCCTAGAAGTAAGACCCGTTCCCCACCTCTGTGCCAGAAGGTACTTTGCCCGTGGATATGAGAAATGTGAATGTATTTAGGAACAGAGACGCAGCGATATTTTGTAGATACGTACTGCATTCACATGCAAAAAAATTCAAATAAGCAGATCTTGGATAAAGAAACGGAACCAAACGGCAGGTTGTTCTTGTTTCAGCTCTGACAGGCGATACCCATGTTCTCTTTTCTATTAAATTTTAAGGAAAACGAATCCCGAGTACCTGTTACAAAGGGTGGAGGACGGACAGTGAACAAAGAAGAGGAAACCCTCTCTAAAGCAGTTTGGTCGTTACCATTTTAAATCCTTTCCACTCACACAAAACTGCTGTTTTGGTGCCCCGGGTCACAGAACAAAATCCTGTGGTTTGGAGAGCATTTGGACACATGGGGGGAGGGAGAAGAAAGGTGGCAAAATGGGGCTGCGGGCAGAGATGAGGGCAATCAGATCCATGCTTTATGGTGTGTGAGAGGAAGGATCAGGTGCGAATACATCCTCACACCTCTGAAGCTTCAATCAGCAGAACTGACTGGGGATCAGGTTAAGATCACTACAATTACGGAGATACAACAGGTACAACAAAAAAAAGTTACCCTGTTTTCCTCCTCCTCATTACACTTGCCTATCCTTTTTAAATGCTGATTGCATGAAGTATACTTTATATCTATTTAAAATACATTAAATATATTTTATATTATTTATTGTTTATATTCTTATTATTTATTCTAGATTAAATGTATTTTATATCACTTTTTAAAGTTCAAAAGGCTCCTCTATTTTTAAGATAACCTCGGTACTTCCGAGCTGAAGCACGCTGAAGTCCAGTGTCAGCTACGGGTGTCAGAGCCCCTCTGCTATTCGTACTGAAAGGATCATACACAGCCTTACTTTAAATAAGATGTCTTTCACAGATCTCTTCTGCTGCACTGGAGTATTTCAGTTGGAGCTGAGTAAACCTGATAAACAGGTTTAAACCACCACATCAGATCACAACTGCGGTTTTCTCCGATAACTTCGGTGCTTTTCAAAGGAAGGCTTTGGGAAGAGTTCAAGAACAAGAAGGCATCAGTGGTATAAATTATAAATACAAAATTGCTTGGAATTCAGGATATTTCTCAGCAGCTCTTGTTTTCCCCTGTCTACGTTCCTTAAAGAGCACACATGAAGGCTGCAGCTGCAGACTCCTTCATCTCCCTGGCCAAAACTCTCGGGAAGAAAATCCCATCTACTTCAGGCTATAAATAAATTAATTCCTTGATTCAAATAGAGACATCATAAAGTGGGGAGAAAAAGCCAATCAAAACCAACAAACGAACCCCAAAACTAGAAGCGATGTCACCTTCTTTTCACAACAGTCTCTGCCCCACTTGTTTCAATCCAGTTCATTGCTATTCGCATCCATCCCTTTTCTATAAATATTTGTCTTGCATTTGTCAAGACTTATATTTAAAAAATGAAATTCTATTTGGGGTTTTACAGTACGGGAGGTTATTATAGATACATTATCCTTACGTGCATGATTGGGGAGAATAGATGATTTGTGAAGTTATCTATTATGGGGAATAATCAAGATTAATGAGCCCTATGGCACTTGCTGAATGCCTCCAGAGATTTATTACTCAGGTTGTTCGTTTTTCTTGTTATGTTGGTGCTGTCAGGAGTCCTATAACAAATGCAAACACAGACGTGTATTAATTGCAAATGTGGAACAAGGCTACTGTGATGTTTCTAAATACTTACAACTCCGCTGCCTGTACAGCGTCTTCGCTGGCTGCGAGATTTCTCATCTGCCAGGTTTCCGAGGAACTTTCTCTTTTGGTATATAACACAACTTGGAAAATGCTTAAAAATACAAGAGTGGAGGGATGAAAGAGGAATGGGAATTCTGCGTCCATCTTATTGTTAATACTGCAAGCAGAGCTGAGTGACGGAGATCTGAGCTTTTCCTGAAGGGCCATGCAGCCAACTCTGGGAGACCTCATTTTATCATTTACCCTTCGAAACAAGACTTTAAAAACTCCAGTAATTACGGCATCAAGTAAGTTTCTTAAGAAACATGTGAGCTCTGTTTTACTTCAAAACTCCTCTAAAGATGCCGTTACAACACGCATCGCTCAAGATGCTAACGCTGCTTTCATCAGCTGATGTTCCTGCTTCTCCACAGAGGTGTCGGCTGCCAGCAAACTCCATGGCATCCGCAGGAGCATCCCTGAGACCCCCGAGTCTATGAGGTTATTTCCTAAAAGCCCAGCGTGTTCTGGGAAGTTCAGGTAGCTGCTCTTGTCCGAATGTAAAAATATTCAAGAGCAGCTCCTCCTTTATTTTAAGCAACCTTTTTCCCGTACTGTATCTCTTCATCAATGCCACTGACCAGGAGTCGCCATGCTTAGCATACCCTGATCAACCAGAATAGACAATATTAAAGTATTTCAAAATCAAATTGAGAAACAAAATTAAAATGGGAAGAATCAATATTACCTTAAATATCCCCTGTGCTGAATCTTAAATTCAAGCAATGCAACGCTGACCTAAATCAATGGCACGGTGGCTGATGAACGCTAATGAAATGCACAGCACACGTGTCTCGGTGTCACCACGTCCGCAGCTTCACCCCCGGGGGAAGCCGTGGCTCTGCCGGTTTCCTTCGTGGTTCCCCCCGCTGTGGACAGACACCTCGTCCCTCCCAGGCCTCTGCCAGGGGATTTGGGCAAGGGCAGGATCCCAACTGCAGACGTTCACAGGTCTCTCCTGGGTAAGTTCGAGCCGGAAGGTGCAGAGTTTTCATGTTTACACAGTCATACATAAAACCACATTTTTACCTAAGGGCAGATGTTTTTCTGATTCACCATGCTGGCAGAAACAGAGTGTGTGGGACGATGCTAATAGCTCAGCACTATTAATGTACAGGGGGGTATAATAACGTAGCTGCAAGCAGCGTTATCATGAAAATATATCTAGCTCTTCTCTCCCAAAATAGCACAGGTTATGAGGACCTGCAAGAGCCCACTGAATTTTTCCGTTGCGGAAAAGAAATCCAACAAAAGCTATTTAAGATCAACATGTAGGTGCAGCTTCAGGATTGTAAGCCACTGCGTTACAGCTTGAAAACATCTGGGAGAGCCTACAGGAAAAAAAATAAACCCCTGAGCACTCTCACCATTATTTTGTCTATTTGTACTTACGTATTTTCTATGGGCTTCTGTGGAAGTCAGGCCACTGGCTTAGGTGGACATTTAGCTCGGTCCCATAAAGCTGTTTCACAGAATCACAGAATCCCAGACCGTTAGGGATTGGAAGGGACCTCAAAAGCTCATCCAGTCCAATCCCCCTGCCGGAGCAGGAACACCCAGATGAGGTTGCACAGGAAGGCGTCCAGGCGGGTTTTGAATGTCTGCAGAGAAGGAGACTCCACAACCTCTCTGGGCAGCCTGGTCCAGGGCTCTGTCACCCTCACTGAGAAGTTTCTTCTCAAATTTAAGTGGAACCTCCTGTGTTCCAGCTTGTGTCCGTTACCCCTTGTCCTATCATTGTTTGTCACCGAGAAGAGCTTGGCTCCATCCTCGGGACACTCACCCTTTAAATATTTATAAACATGAATGAGGTCTCCCCTCAGTCTCCTCTTCTGCAAACTAAAGAGACCCAGCTCCCTCAGCCGCTCCTCAGAAGGGAGATGCTCCACTCCCTGTTTGTATGCTTTTACACAGCTAGTGCTGAAGTTTAAATAGCTTTAAAACAGAGTTATTCCTCTTTTTAAAATTATATCCTAAGGGTAAAAGAATCACAGTCTGGCTGCTCAGTGTTGTCCCCGGAACAGAAACCCCCAGTACCGCCTGGAAAATAATTTGCCATAAAAACTCGAACCCTTTCCTTTCTCTGCTCCTCACTTTCAGGACTCTGCAGATTCAGAAGACAAACACTTTTTCTTTGCATGAGGAGCAGTTGTTCTGTTCAGTGAAACCCACGAGTTTTGGTTTTGAGGCGCTTGGGTGGTATCAGCAACAGCAACAACCACCCAAAGCAGAAACATTGCAAGTGCACTGAAGGGACTGTAAAGGATATTCCTTCCATGAAATAACTACATGCTCTCTGTTCTCTTCTGATCAAAACTAAAACACAGCAGCAGTCTGTCTCAGGCAGGTCTGCAGTTAGTACCTAATAATTTGTCATTCTGGGGCAAGGGGGTTGTGTAAGAGTGAGAAACACAAATCAGAGACTCATCCCTGACTAATAATCCAATCTTAGTTCTCTCTCACCATTAGGGAAAAACTGCAGAAACCTGAAGATAAACAACAAGGAAATAACAGCATCGTCCCACATGGTTTTTAAAAATTCAACTCAAATAGATGTGTATTTATTGGCAGACTTTAAGAAAAAAAAAGAAAGACAACGTGTTATTAAATAGCTAGAGAGCACCGATGCAATTCTTTGCCTTTGGGTGCTACTCTGCCTTACAATGAAACAAGTTTTGTATCCTCGCTACCCAGACTGATAGCTGCTGTCTGAACAACAAACAATTTCCCCATTTCCTGAAGTGTTAACCATTTGTAGCAGCAATTTGTATAACTTCAGGCAGTAAGTGAACACGAGACAGCTATTGGAGAGAAAATTCAGACTTATGCAAACACGGAGACCAACGTTCTTGTTTTCGCATACGTAAGCGTTAGCAACCGAGGTGGAAAACAAGCAGAACAAGTCTCCCTGCATCCCTCAGCAGATTGCCAATGGATTAAGGATGCTCAAAAGACCAAGGCAACGGTGTGCAACGTCAGTCAGGGGCAGGCGAGATGTCACGCAATGCAGGGTAGATCTCCTAAGTCAAAGCCTAGGAGAAGGCCCGGGATCCCTTAAATTCACACGCGTGGCCAGTTGGTGTGAATTACATCACTTTTCTTTAAAACATCTTCTTCCAACGATTTTTCCAAGAGTGAACAAGTGCAGACCAACCTTCATTGATAAAACAGTACAGGAATATCTACCAATTTAAGAGCTTGGCCCTGTCAACAGCCGCCCATAGGTATGGGAAGGTTCCTCTGGAGCCTTCTCCTCTCCAGGCTGAACAAGCCTGGGTCCCTTGCACAGCACGATGGTGGGAAGACAACAAGCAACACATATAAGGTAAAAGAAGAGGATCTTACTGGATAGAAGGTAAGATATTTTCCCCACGAGGACAGTCAACCATTGGAACAGGTTGCCCAGAAACACCACGCAATCTCCATCTCTGGAGGTTTTCAAGACCCAACTGTATCAAGCCCTGAAAAACCAGGCCTGGCCTTGCAGCTGCCCCAGCTCTGACCCAAATCCTGAGGGACCTTCCAACCTGAGTTTTCACACGATCTTATTAACATCAGCAGCAGCAGCACTTAGTAATACCTTATAGAAAATGAGAAGTGGCAACAGAAAGCCACCACATCATGAAGGGATGAAACCAAAACATCAGAGTATAAAAAAGGGGAATCTTTTTTCCAGCAGCAGCATGACTTTATCTCATGCGCCACAGCAGCAGCTCAGTCTTATGTGACAGGACAGAGTAACAAAGTTTTTGGTTTTGATAAAGAACAGCTTTGTTGTAGAGGATAAATATCACCAGATCACCTGAGACTTCTTTCCAAAAACCTGTCCCACTTTGCTATAAATGGGGATTTGCAGCAATTAGGGGCTGAGATTTTTCTCTCTGCATTTGACAACGTACTGGATGTAGGAACGAGTGATGGATATTTTATAGCGTCTGATAACCTAGGCATCCTAAGAAAGCAGATACTTGGTTTCTTTGTAGCTGAAAACAGAAGGGATAGCTCTATGCAGGTTGTCTTCAATTGCATACTCAGCTTGTACTCGAAACACAGAGAAGTTATTCTTGTTTTTTGCTAGGAAAGCTGATATTATAAATACATGACAAAAGTGCAAAACAGAAAACTAAAACAAGGTAACATACTTGTGAAGGGAAAAGCTCCTACACAGCAGCACCCTGCACTTTCCAAGAGCTGCAACTGAACACGCCGATATAAAAGCAGGAGCCAGCCAGGACATCACATTGCAGCAGCTGAAGCTACAGAAAACGTTCAGCACTCCCTGAGGAGGTGCTGCTGGAGTCATCTGGGGTTCAGCGTAGGGCCTGTGAGCACCACTAAGGTCAACCTTTCACAAATGCCTGAGTTCTGCTTTCGCAAGGGAATTACTGCTGACAAAGAAAGAAGAAACCCACAAGCGAACGCTAAAAGTGGAGTTTGGAACCACTTCCTGCCCAAACAACTTGAAAGACAGAAGCTAAACTATAACCAACCTGAGCCAAAAGCTGCTCACTTGTAGCTGTTGGCCAGTTTGGTTCCAAAGGTTCAACTCCACATTTTAAGCACCTTAAAAACCAGGTAAGATGGTCAAACACTGCCAGATTATCTAAAGAACAATATGCTTCAAAGTCCACGAACCACCAGTGAATAACAAAAACTTAAAAATCATCTCCAAGCTCTACAAATCAACAGGGTAAAAAAGAAACACTTCTTTAATATTCTCAGTGAGATTTTCCCCAAATCTAACCACCGTGATACTCTCCATCTTTTGACTATCTCAATACTTTCACCACAGTTCAAACCCTATGATGGGGCCACACAGCCAGCAAGAGGGACACAGGACAAGGCAAAACACGTGGCACTGGAAGGTGTAAAACGCTCATCCATTGGGAAGGGAGGTTTGTGCGATTTCAGAGATAAAGGGATGACGTGAAGATGGGGCCTATTCAGACTGGCTTGGAAATTTGTGATTTCCTACAGCGTTTGTACCAACTGGTCGTCAATTCTGCTAACTGCTGTCTGTTTAAGGATGCCTAATACAGTCATATATACGTATGTATACACACACATATATATACACATGCATTTTTCAACTGAAAGGGTAATGCTGTTAACAAAAGCGGGCAGCTAAGGACAAAGAACAGCAAGCCAGCAGATGCAGAGGGTCCATGCACAGAGCCCAAACCACTTGCAGATACTCACCCCCACCTTTGCTGGGTACACTAAAATGGGTATTTCCAAGACTGACTGGAAATATTTAACTGCTTTCCAGAGATGCCTAAGAATAAGACCTCAAAGCATTGCTGCATGAAGAAATAAGGCTCACAAGATGCCTGCTGCTAATTCTTTTTTCTGTGCTATGCTTTCATGCTGAGTATGTCCACGTATGTACCTGTGCTATGCGTCCATACGTCTATTTTAGAGTCAACACCACACTGATCAGAACACCACCTTGGCTTTTAACTCTGCCTTCTTTCTGCAGGTGTTCTGGACGCAGAAGTAGTCAGGTTCGTGATGCCACTGCGAGACACAACCTGCATTTCACAGAGGGGAAAATGAAGACGCTGATGCTCAGAATGATTTCAGAAGCTACAGAAGCCTCGGTAAGCACCACATCAGTAACCCAGCCACTTGTCCATCTGTCTACAGCCAATAAGAAGAAACTAGAGGGTCCAGATGGCCCTGCCAAGGATTTTTAGGTAAACGAACCCCTCTTTCAGGTTCTGTGAGGCGTGGAGAGCATTAACTTTACTTTATCTACTTGCTGCACATTGATGTCTCTAGGGAGAGCGGTAGCATCACTTCTTCCACCTACCTAAAATCTGACTTAGCCTTTGCAGGATTTTCTCCAAGGCCATCCGCTAGGACAAAAAGACTATTAAATCTGTAACCACAGCCCAGAAGAGTGTTGGGCTGACGTGCTGGGCCAGTGGCAGATAAAGGCATAAAAGCAGGACTCGACTCCCAGACTTCAGTTCCAAATGCCAGATCATGTATTTTTTAAATCCTCTTTAGCTTCTACATTCATCTTCATGCCAAATGGTACGGTCTGACTGACACTGACCTTTCACGTATAGGAAGCTGTATGGAGAGAAATGATGGGGACAGTCATTAAATTCCTAGGGTTTAAAATTTTGCCTGGAATTGAGATCCAATATTAAGTCCGTTAACTAAGATTATAAAAAAAGAATGAAAACCTGGCTAACATCTATTGAAAATCAGGCCTTTCCTTCCACTTGTTGGGAATGCAAATTTTCCCATCTATTCCTGTCAGTCAGTGAAGGGCAGTAAACAAAATTCTCCATTTTCGCAGCAACGTCTGTGATCTCTGTCACCACGTGGACAAAAGAGATTTCTTCTTTCTTTCTTTCAGGTAGGCTCAAGAAGAAAAAAAAATCCTAAAAAATACGTCAGCCTGCTACCGAAGGAGGAAAAAACCCAAAACTGTGGGCAAACCGATGAAAAAGGGAATATTGTGATAGTGCTGCAGAGTCTTTAAGTGCAGCTGAAGACTCGGAGCCAGAGCTTTGAGCCATGCACACACAGGTCAGTCAGCACCTTCACAGCCTGACCAAAGTATTTTGGGGGAAGACGAAATAAGTGGACGACAATACCGTGCCAGGCACCATCTGCTTTGTTAGAGAAAGAGCTGACAAATGTTTTGATCAAAGCTGTTTCCTCTTTTTACACTCGCTACAGCTACCAAAACACAGAGCGGAAGGGGAAACAGTCCTGGCTTGCTCAAAGCCGCAGCGCTGCAGAGCGTTGGTAAGGTCTGATGTTTTGGGGTGCTTTTCTGTTATTTTATTTCTCTGTATCAAATGCTACCTACGCCCACAGGCTACGCTCAGCTTGAGCGCAGTTCAGCTGAACTCCGTGGGGCAATAACATTTGGCTCTTACATGCCTTAAAAAGTACCACAAAACACACAAAAAACCCCACAAACATCAACTGGATAATTCTCAGAGGACTCTTTACTGCCGTCTGTAAGTAAATTGAGGCACAAACACACACAAAAAAGCCACCCCTAAAGCCTGGCGAAATCTGCAGGTAGGGTGCAGGAAACACTCTGCACATCTCTCCCATTCTTTATCCTGCAGGCTTCACAACACAGATTGTTTCCCAAAAAGTTATCCTTGAAGGCATAAACATTCATAGCTTTTACTCATTTTTAGGCCTGGACTCTTTGTATGCAATGACCAAGGCAAAAGATGGATTGGTACCTACCAAACTGAGCACAACGACAGAGGCATTCAGGAGTGGGACCACTGGCAGATGCAGACCTGGGCAGAGCGGAATAGACCCAAAACGCTGGAGCTGCCAGGCCTGGTTTCATCCCCCTCATCCCATCCTTTAACCACACGCAGTTCAATTTATTCAGTGCTCTGAACCCTGCGACTTAATTCCTTTTGTCTATGGCGCCCAACACAACAGGACCTCGATCCCTTGCTGGAGCCCCTCAGAGCTATCGTCAAACAACAGCTTTAATCTGCTTCATCCCGTCCTGGTGAATGAAGCTTTCGAGGGTATTTTTTGCCCGTTCTGCCAACGAGATACTTCATAAAGCGAAACAGAATCTCTGCTTCCTTCAGGGCACCTGCTTTCAATTACAGGAAACATACGGCACCTTCAGATTTTTCAGCTTTCAACATCTGTGCTTCGCAGGTACAATTTGTTGCATTCAAATTACTGCTAAACCTGCAGAATGGCGGTGAGCTTCCAGGGGCACACTCGAGAAACACGAGAGAGGGGCAGAAAGTAACGGCATCTGCAATCGCTTTTTAATGACTGATTAATGGCCGCTCTGGACCAAATCCTTTAAGTTGTTTAGAAACCTCGCCTCGCTCCTCTTGGAAAGCCCATTCAGCCCCAGCTTGATCAGAAACATCGCCTCTCCCCTGGGGCAGACAGACACACTGACACTGCTGTCCAGCCAAACACACCCGTCTCACACCTTCCTCCAAAAGAGAACGCTATAAATAAAACCCTTACAAGGAAAACAGGCTGCTGCAACCAGTCAGTCACAGCTGGTCACCGCGCTGCAATGAGTGACAAATACAGCTTCAATTTAATGTTCTCTGCATCAGGATAAACGTGCCAGTGGGGGACACACACGTGTAGATGGACTTGTACTCTCCCACCTTTTCCAAAGAGCTGTGGTCCACACAAAACAAAGCTGAGGTCCCACAGCATCCTCACAGCTAAACTGA
>NW_010168885.1:0-27899 GCF_000695765.1 Mesitornis unicolor
CCCTTTTGGAGCGGTGCCTGGAGGGGGGGAAGGAAAGAAAGAAAAAAAGGGATGGTATGATACGGCCCTTTGGGAGGATACTGGCAAATAAGCAAATTAAACAGAAAGAGAGCAGCGTGTTGTCATAGCAACAGTGCAATTAAATTACTTTACTGTCAGCCATCATATAATTTTCCTGTTTAGAAGCTCATGGGACGTAACTTCCATTTGGAGTCAAAGTTGAGTGTGCAGCGTAGGTAGGCGATGCCGGTGCCCCCGGACGCCGGCGATGCTGGTGTTTACCTCCTGGCTGTGCTGGACGCTGTTTTGAAAGCTAGGAAGTGGGACCTACGTAAGTTTGGCCTCCCGGTGTTTATATCTGCCCCGGTATTTTTTCCTCTTCCCGATGCTTGTGTAAAAGCACACACGTTGGCTGAGCTGGCTGGGTGACAGTGTGCATTGAAGTTCCACACATTTCTTTTTTGATAATGGCTGCTCTGGTGTAAAATGTTTACTGAAAGACCCAAGAAACTTCTTAATCTTTGCCGTTTCGTAACAGCTAAAATACAGTCTGCCCTTCCTTCTCCAGAATGGCTGTCCTGCTCTTTTTTTCCCTGTGGACACCTGATTTGTTCTGTTGTTACCTGTAGTTTTTTTGTCCTTCATCTACAGTGTCACCTGTGAGTCTGCATGACTTCAGGGAACCGCTAAGGATGCATTCAGATCTAGGGAATCCTTTGCTCTCGTTCAGTGTCCATGCAGGAAGTTTAGTTGGTTTTAAATCCGTTGTTAACTCTTTTCAGTTTCTGTTTCACTGCTGTTCACATCTCCAGACCTAAATCCTGACAGCTTTGCTGTGTGGAGAAGCTGAGGGAGCCTTTCTCCTGCTCCTGAAGCAGAATTGTTGGGCTCCTGTCTGCTCCTCTTGAGCTGAGCAGACATCCAGTTTCTGAGGGGCTCAGGTCCTCCTGCATTTCCCCGCTCACAGGTATCGCCCTGGGGTCTATGGGTGCAGCACCCTCCGCAGCTCGTCCCACCCCTGCCAGCCACAGCTGAGCATCGCAGCAGTCTGTCTGACTCCGCTTTCGACCACCTTTGAAATACAGTTCAGCTTATGCTAAACCCTGCTCTGTTTACATACATTCTGGAAGTGCTCTGTTCCTCTGGCGCTCGTTTCCCCGTGTCTTGGCCCTGGTCCCAAAACTACCGTGCGTCGCTTTCCCTCCTCCCTGCTCCCGCCCTTGCTGCTTCTGCAGCTCTGCTGTCATTTCGGGGTGTTGCTGCGGCTGTAGCCAGGTGGGGTGGCACAGCCTTCAGCCAGAGTGACTTCAATCACGTGCGGTTGTGTTGTCCTCAAAAGTGAAACAGCTGAACTTAATCTGAAGTAACTGGCCTTAAGCCCCTCTATTTTTTTAATTTTTTTTAGTTCATATGCTCATTAAAGTGATACAATTGGAGCATTCAATGATTTGATACACGTTTTCATCATTAAAGGGATGTGTCTGTAGGATTTCCTGTGGGGGGCTTGATGTATATGCAGAACTGAGGTGTATCAGGATTATCGTCTACTCCATCGACTGGAATTTCTTCCCTTGTCCTGACTTTAGGTTATTTCACTCAGCAGTTGTGAATGAGTGTTTATGTGAGGGTGTCATTTTTAACACAGATGGCCAAAGGCCGAGTGCCTGAAAGCTGTCAGGATGTTATGTGGTATCTTCTGATGAGCTAACTTTTCTCTCTGTTTCTTTCTCCCCTCCCTCTGGGTTCGCTCTCCCAGGAGTTGCTGTCTAAATGGGTCCAGTCATGCCTCCCAGTAAGAAGCCAGAGGGCTCAGGAATTAGCGTTCCCAGCGGATTGAGCCAACGTTACCAAGATAGCGATCTATCGAAGGCACTTCACGATGACGAGGACCTAGATTTGTCCTTGCCTGCCATCAGGTTAGATAAAGGGGCCATGGAAGATGAGGAATTAACTAATTTGAACTGGTTACATGAGAGCAAGAACTTGCTGAAAAGCTTTGGGGACTCGGTGTTGAGGAGCGTTAGCCCCGTCCAGGACATCGGTGACGACACGCCGCCGTCTCCTGCCCACTCTGACATGCCCTACGATGCCAAGCAGAACCCCAACTGCAAACCTCCGTACTCCTTTAGCTGCCTCATATTTATGGCCATCGAGGACTCACCAACCAAAAGACTGCCTGTAAAGGATATATACAACTGGATCTTGGAACACTTTCCATATTTTGCAAACGCACCCACTGGATGGAAAAATTCTGTGAGACATAATCTGTCCCTGAATAAGTGTTTTAAGAAAGTGGACAAAGACAGAAGTCAGGTAAGTTTGGAACTGAGGAAACCTGTGTGACTCTGAAAATATTCACCTGCTAACCCCGGAACATGCCCATAACACCAAATGCAGAGCATGCAACGCTGCCCCTGGTAACGTAGTGAATTAAATCTGGAGAGGCCACGTTTCCTTAGCACGGCTCATTCTGATTTTGTTAAATTCATTGTCTGGACATCTGTAAGGAAGTACTCGGGGTGTTTGTGTGTTTTGTCTTCTCCCCTCAGCTGGTGTCTTCATGCATAGTGGTTAAATACTGTTTTTAGCTATCACGCTGTGGTAGTGGTTTCCAGCTATAGTGGATGAATGCAATCGTGTTATAAATAGGCTCCTTGCTGTTCTTGGCCTATACAAATGTATAGTGAAAGGGTACGCCTTGTGTAAGAGTCCATCGCTTTTTCCCTGGCCTGTGTTGTAATCTGGAAAAACTTCTTTTAAACAAACAGAAGTGGTTCTGAATTGCGGTGCTGGAACTTTAGTCCATTTCAAGCAGATTTTAGAGAAACTCTTCAAAGAGAGGAGAGAGGTCTGGCACCAAGGGTGATGGTTACCCTGCACCCAGACGTTGGCCGTTCTCTCTCTGGGCTCGCAGAGCTGTGAGCGGTGCCGTGGCCGAAGCTGGGGAGCGGGTTTTTGCTTGGGGTCTCTGCTGACACCTGGTTTCATTGCTGAGTCCTCGGCAGTGTCTGCAGGAGGAGGCGGTGTGCAGGAACGGGAGGTGGTGAGGGCAGCCCCTCGCACAGCCACCCACCGCGGTAGCAGGGTGCAGGGTGCCAGCAGGTCCCCGTTCCAAAGGTACCCCCTTCAGAGCCGGGGTCTGGGTGAGTACGAGGGCACTGACAGAAATATCGGCTTGCAGATTGAGTTTCACAGGCCTTCTCGCAGGTCAGTGAAGCAGGTAGCGGGTACAGTCACATCACTGACCGTCTGTCTGTGGAGTTGGCTGCAGGTCAGGAGGTGGACGCTTTCTCCTGGCAGAAACAGAAGATGCACTCAGCTGTTGTCTTTCAGTGAAGTAAATGCCATGATTGTCTTGTAACTGGTTACCCTGAAACCAGACTTCTCTTGGTGGTGCTGTTCTCCCTATTTTGGGTGCGATTTAACTTTAAATGCTGTGGAATACGAGCTCAGATAACTCCAGAGGAAGAGTGGTGCATTACCCTAAACTAGCACCCTTTCATTTTAGATCACTTAACTTCCTTTGCTCTGGAGTTTTCCTCTTTTAAACAATTGACTCTTACATTTTCTTTTTTCTTTTTATTAATGTCATTCCCTAGAATTCACTGTCCAGATACTGGTGATCACACTCTTCATGTCAGTATTTTTAGGAATCAGTCACTGTGAACAATTGTGTGAGATTAAAGAAACCTGTTCCTCAACTGGATCTGGTTTTATGTAAACCAGAGTCTTAAATTCTTTGCAAGCGAGACTCTGATAACAAGTGTCACACCAGACTTTAATGATCCTGTCCCAGACCGTCAGAAACCTCCACACAATGCACCTAAAACCCCCAAAATCCGGTAACTGGCCAGGCGCGTGTTCAACATTGCTGTTAAACGTTGTGGTGGTGTTTACACGTTGCCTGTTTAGATTGCAGCTTCCTTCCTGTGAGGAGCTTGTCCTCATGTCAATCTGTCAGACATCCGAAGGCTGCTGAGCTCCCATGAGCAGCACCACCACACGTGAGCAGTCGCCTGTGTCTCCAGTTGGTGATGGGAGCCATGGTTACACCACTACACAACAAGGTGTTGTACACAGCAAGGTGTGGTGGGAGACCTTGCCCGTGTGAATAACGAGGTGGGGTTTTGTTCAGCCCAGGTCGTGAGAAAGGGTTTCTTCATCCTCTGGAGGTGCTGATAGCTGCAGGCAGCCAGCACTAGGGTGCGTGAGATGAGGATCTCGGAGGTAGAATGCGCCAAGGCAGGTCGTTAAATCCCGCGCTGGGTTTTTCTGCTGTCCTGGAGATGTGGCAGACAGAGTTCCCAGGGCAGACCTGGCGCTTGGTGGGAGCTGCTGAATCAGGCACTTGACAGCTCACGGTGGGCTTGGACAGCAGCAAACGTCAGCTGCTGGCTTTGAAAATACCTTTGTGCGTGCACACACTTGGGGTCGATTCGAGCACCTTGCCGGCATCTCTGCTGTGCAGAAGGGAGATGGTCCCTCTAAAGGGCCCTCTGCTCCTGGGACTGGGGCTTGGCACAGGGGAAGTGGGGGACTCTCCTCTCTAAGGGATCATTTTGTGCCATCCCTTCACCTTTGCAGCCAGATTCTGCACATAGCAGGTGTGGGGTCTGCATGTCTCACTGCTTTTATGTGGGGAAATAAAAGCATTTAGCAAATGGCATGTTATAAAATGCTCACAAGATAGGCTCTGAAACATGTATGGTACGGGGGGAAGGAGTTAATCAGCGCTGGGAATTGCAGGCATTTGCTGGTTGATGTGCGCTGACACGCTGTGAAAAGCCAGAAGCTTTTCCTCCCATAGTTTTGCTTTCCAGTGTTTGTGTAGCCTTTCAGTAATCGTTTTTCTAAAAAAAGTTCTGCTGAACGCTTAATTCTTTTTCGAATTCCCTCTGTGTAGTAGTTTTCTCAATCTTGGGCTCCTCTAATTTATATTCATGGGGCTAAATATGTATTTATTAGAATGCAGCTTTTCCTGCCTGTGTATGAACGCTTGAATTTTCTGACGTGAGATCCTTGTAACAAAGGAAGAAAAAAATGCTCCCAGGCTGCATCACTGAAGTTTTCCACTTGCCCTGTCCTGGTGCTTTTAAATGGTGCGGAATGCCAGGACAAGACATTTTTCTCCTCGGATTTGTTCATGATGTGCTGCTGCTGTTCCACTGCGGCTGCAGGGCCATCAGGGTTACCTGGCGGGGCGGCTGTTGGTGTAGCTCTGCGATGGGGCCCATCTCCTGCGTGGATGGAGACACAGAGCCGGGCTGGAGCAGAGCGCTGAGCCCTTGCTGGTACAGCTCTCTGCCTTGAGCTCAGCAGTTCAGTAGCAGTTGGCTGGGGTGCGAGGTACCACATGATGGGGAGCAGACCAGGAGCTCCCCACTTTGTCCACACGGCAGGACCTGTGAATTCGGGCATTCACATTAATCCTGTGTGAGTGTCCAGATCTCAATGTCCTCTGGTGTGCGTCCCATTTAGCGCAGCCCGTTAGCCCGTGACTTCCCCGACTCCGCTGCCATCTGGTCCCTGGCTATCGAGAGGAATTTTTCTTGTATATGTGTCTCCATAGCAACGAGTTTGCAGTTGATATGGAAAGTAAGCAGTTGCCCTAGCAACGGAGTTACTGATGTGGCAGCTTCTCTGCTTGCAGGGAAAGGGCTAAGCCAGTTCAGACGCATTATGTAGGTTTGCTGTAATTATAGCTGCGCCCACTAGCGCTGCTCTAGCTTAGGGGCTGCTGAAAAATTGTGTTAGAAGCCCTATTTCCCCCTCCTTGAAGATTTTCTTTTTTAAAATTGGTGTAAGGATTCCTGCTTTGAACAAAGGCTGGCAGGGCTGTGTTTTCAGGGCGTGCAATACATCTGTGCCTTTTACGAATGCAAACTTTCTCAGTCATTATTCACAAACGAGGGAGAAGGATGCTCGACCTTGTTGGCTCCTCTGCAAGTTTTGTTGTCTCTGAACACCCCTCGGTTAACGAAGCTGGAGCTCTCGGCCCGTGCTCCTTGCTGCTGTTCCGCTCTCTTTTCCCTGCTCTGTGCTGCTTCAGGCATCCATCCTGTGAAGAGGGTTCCTCTTTGTGTCTGCTCTGCGTTGGCTGAGATAGGGAAGTGCGCACGTGCTCCTGGCTGCGTGCGTGCTGGAGAAATTCAAGTCTCTGAAAGGTTTGTTTGGTACTTGCGCCGAGGGACATCTTAATACAAATGTAATGAGAGAAAGGGCTATGTTTATGGGCTGGGAGAAGAAGATTCTCCTCGCTTGATGTGGCAGTTATTCTTAGAAGTGCGTGGTCCATAAGTGGGTCATGGAGATCCAGCCAGGCTCCTCCTCTGTCTGGAGCGGGCTCCGAGGGCTCCCGAGTGGTCCCTGTGCTCTGCGACAGCCGACGTCCAACTCGTCGTGGTCCAGTGCCCTGCCCCTGACCCAAGCCCGGGCACCCTTTGGGCACAGGAGACGACTCAGGACCCCCTCCTGCCTGGGCTTTCCTCTGATGTGGTAACATCTGGGCTTTTGGCAGGTAAAGCCCTGCAAAGGAGAAGCAGCAGCTGGAGTGAGAGGAAGAGGAGCCTGCTTGTTCTTCCATAGAGTCTTCTAATCCAATCTGCATACACACAAGGGAGAGGGACCAGGGACCCTGTCCTCCCTCTTGTAATGGTGTTGTTTGAGGAGTTCTGCTGTGAAAACTCTGAGGACAGAAACCATCTCCTCCTTTTTTAATCTTCTTGTCAGCTAGACTGACCCAAGTAACAAAAAAATCAGAATTTCACTGCGTTTATAACACCTGGTAGAGCTGAGGTATAAAAAAACCCCAGCCAGAGCAACAGAACAACCCCTCAGGTTCATGTTAAAGACTTATGATGGTGTTGACTCCATTAACAAAATAACGTCCTAAATAAACTGGTCCAGCTGTTAATTTCTCAAATTGGTCCAAGGAGGTGTTGTGTTTTTAAGCTGGAATTTGTCTGGTTTAACTTGAAATCCATTTTCTTGCCCCCCTGTTTGTCCTACTAAAAAGCTTTCTGGTATCAGGACTCTTCTCCTCAGGTTGGTATTTGGAGAAATGAGGGTCATCTCGCTGCGGAGCAGTCACGACTCTCTAGAACCATACTGTAGCATGCGGTTTCCAGATATCACACGGTTTATGGAGAGCTTTTCTTGAACCCTTTCAGTTTTGCTTTTGAAGTGCAAACCCAAGAAGCGACACAGAATATTTAAATAATAGATTTCCTAAAGCTGTGCATGGAAATAACACGCTTCCGTTTCACTGGCTTCCAGCTGCTTGGCTTCCCATCAGAGCTGGCTCCTCGCAGCCGAGGCTGCCTGCGTTAACTGGTTTAGAGCCACGCAAAGCGTAATCGGTTCTTTGTCAAGTAAGGATGAAGAGCTGGCAGGGTGGGAGAGTCCTCTGAACCGTGTGTCCAAGGTGTTTGCCTTCTCTTGCTGCTGGTGAAGGTGGCCTGCGGGCAGTCGCCCTGCTGAGTAACTGCGGTGTTCGCTGCACGTTGACGGGCTGCTGAGCTACCGGAGGGGACTGGCTGCTTCAGCTGAGGGAACCGGAGTCACTGGCCATGCCTGTGCTCCCACCCCACAGCAGGGATGGTAGGAAACATGTTCAGCAGCACTGACAGAGCCCCGGCAGGAGAGCAGGAGCAGCCGCTCCTCACCCGTGGGCCGTGGTGGGGTTGAGAAGCTGCTTTTCAGCTGTGGTCTCACCTCCCTCACTGCTGGCTGTTTGCTCCAGCACCTTCCTGGTGTATGAGCTTTTCCTTGCTGTGATAAAGCATGGATCCGGTCAGAGATCTGATCAGGCTGGATTTTTATCTTTCCTGCTCTTTTTTAATTCTCCAGTTGCTTTTCAGCCAGATTCCCCAATTCAGGTGGCAGCACAGTCCCACAAACAGTTGTGTAGAGGTGGTGGGGAGATGGGAACTCCTGCGGTTGGGATTGCTGAGGAGGGAAGAACCCATCTGTGATGGAAGAAAGTGCAGGGAGTCAGTCCAGGGCTGGTTGGTGCAGTGATGGATGTTGTCCCACCACGAGGGAAAGGCTCGGCTGAAATGAGAAATGGTACTGCCAGCCCCTCTTGAGCTCATCCTGGCACGTGTGTCACCACGCAGCGGGCAGGCGGAAAACTGTTTGTTTTCGTTTGGAGTATTTGTCAGTGGGTGCATTTGGTTGGGTTCGTTTTCATCTCCCCTCTTAGCCTGTGTCACTGCGGTCAGAGGAGCACCAGTGTCAGCACAGGCCCTGGGCTCCGCTCTGTTTAATCTGGCACGAAACCGTGCCTGCGGCTTCCCGCCAGCTCAGAGCTCACTGGGCAGCAGCAGGAGGTGGGGAAGGGCAGGGGTGGAGGATGCTCTCACCTTGGGGAGCACACTTAAATCACTGGGGTTCTGCTATGTCCAGTCAGATACGCGCTTAATGCTGGGTTGGTGCCGTACAGCATGGATGAAGTCGTCTTAGGAAAACTGAGGGTGTGCACACACGTGTGTTCTCATTTTCTCCAGGTTTGTTCAGTGCCCAAAAGCCTTAACATTGGCAGTAGAAGTGGCTCTGAGTGGAGCTGCGCTGCGGATCCTCTGAAAAGCTTTTCTGGAAGAAGAAAGGATGTCCATAAAATCACTTGTCAGGGTTTTCTGTGCTGCTGTCTTTATGTCCTCCTCACCACCTGGGTTTCTTCCCAGTTGTCAGAGAGCTGATGAACTGCTTGTTGTCCCTGCTGGCAGAGCTGGTCTGAGCAGTGATGGTGAGCCTGGGGTACATACATACACAGGAGCACTTTACGTGTCCATAAATGAGCGCTGGGCATGGGGGATCACCGCGATCCCCTGTGGTAGTGGGGAAGCGTGGCCCTGAGCACCAGGCCGTGGTGGTGACTGCACCCCTCCTGCGGTGGGGGAACAGCAGAGGTGAGCTGGGCTTGCTGGTTGGTGTGTGCTCTGCTGTCTCACACCTCAGCCCTTCAACAGAGCATCAAAGAATCTGGTTTAATTACAAAAGATGTGTCCCGTCGACTTCCTCCTTCCTTTCTGAAAGGGAAGTGCAGTGTTTTACTGAGAGAGCACAGCCAGTTGTCCTGGGCAACTTCTCCTGGGTGAAGACCTTGTGAAAGAGCAGATCGTAATTGAGCAGCTGAGAATAACTGAGTCATTTAAAATACTCTTTGGGCAGCCTGAAGTGGCCCCTGGGTTGCTGGAGAAGCTTCATGCCTTGCTCTGCTTTCAGGCGGTTGCTGTGTCCCAGCCACTGACCCGGGCAGCTGAAACCTTGGCTCATTGCTGCAGCAGCTCCATGTTCCTGGGCAGGTCATTGGGATGCCCGACCCAGAGGCGTCTCAGAAGCCACCCTCAGGCTGCCCATGCTTGCTCCTTCTGCGGTATTTTTAGCTGATCGCTGCATCTTCATCATAAATCACTTAAACGAACAGTGCGGGGTAACGCAAGCTGGAATCCTGATGCAAAAGGGACCCAGTGTGACTGTCTTTTAATGCAGTTTGTTGGCATTTGTGTGTTGGTCTGTGATGGCTTAGCATGTAGAAGGAGTTGACTTCTGTCATTTCAAGACCAGGAAGAGCATTGCTGGATGAGTGCAGCCTCCGTGTGCAGGCACGGTGTGCAGCTGTAACAAAGCGTCTGTTGTGAGGTCGCTGAATGAACACACATTTGCATTACAAAACCCAGCCCCGTGTGGCGGCCTCTGGTCAGGTTTTGCTCAGTAAGCATTGAGGGAAGGACTGTGCTGCATGCGTGTTTTTTAAGCTTACGAACATTTCTCTAAGTATTTGCTCTTATCTTTTGATCCATAATTTGTATTTTGAACCAGTGTAAGTCAAGTCTCCTGTGTGTTGGGTAAAGGAGGATATTGAGGAAAGTTTGCTTCCATGAGACCTGTATGAATCCTGCTGGGTTTCTGGTACTGCCGGTTTAAGTCAGTTTGTTATTAACTAGTCTAAGGAAAATGAGGTTCTGCTTTCTTCATTAGTAGCGACTGGCTTGTTACCATTTGGTGTTCAAGTTCTGGTCTCAAGACAAAACTCTTTAGTTTTCCTTGCTGACATCTGTCATTCTGTTCAGTTCCCAGTTCGTGCCAGTCCCTCTCCCAGCCATCCCCGCTTGCTCTGGTGTCTGGGAGCTGGCAGGAGGCAGGGTCCCTGCCCAGGGCCTGGAGTCCACAGCGATGCTCGCCCTCAGTGTCCCGGGCAGTGCAGAACAGCTGTGCCGTGCAGTGGTGTCCGTGATGCCCCTGAGCCTGCCCCAGATCTCGCAGACCAAGGGGCTGCTGAGCCTGGTAGCTGAGGTACAGCACCCACACCGTGCTCATCGTCACTGCTGTGCCTGGTCATTTAGGGCAGATTATTGCAGTGGCAATAAAGCTGGTTATCAGTTCTGGACAATAAGCACATTTATAGCAGTCTGATAAGATTTATCTACTTGCTGGCAACTCAGCCGGCTTCCACGAAGTCCTGAGTTTCCCACAGCTGTAAGTGGTGTCAGACGCATCAGTGGTAGAGGTCACGTACGATAAGCAGCAGTAGGGAGGAGGAAGGGGAGTCGCCTTCCCACTTGGGCGTAATTACTTTTTCCTCCTGAATTTTTGGTAGGTCACTGTTGGCCTTTCTTAGCTGGAGCGTTGCGGGTTTTCTCCTGTTCTCCACCAATTTGGACTCCTGGCTTCAGAGCTGCTGCTTTTGATTTACTCTTGAGAATCACCAGCAGAAGAACTGGGACTGAGAGCTGTGGAAAGTAGCAGGTTTGGCCATAAATTACGTCTTTGGATCCTTCTCGGCTATCCACGATAGTAACTCTGGAGACAGTACGTTTTAATTCATGAGTTATGTGCTTCAGATTCCGTTCTGGGTGTTATGGAAACTTTGTCCTGGGAGCTGGTGTAGGAATTTGAGAGGACTCGTTCCAAGGGTCTTGAATGTGAGTGGGATTTTCCTTGCTCCAGTGGAAAAGAAACCGAATTGCTACCCTGGGCCAGTGACTTCAGATACCAAAACACTATCTGCGGCATGCTGAATTGCTGTGTTTCATTGCAGCACTCAACAGTAGCAATTTACCCCTGGCTGGGTACCATCAGGATGGTGAAACGCTGGTGAAACGTGCTGAGAGACGGCGCTTGGTAAGCAGAGGAGTGAAGGGTTTCTGTGCATGGAGGAGTGTCTGTGGCAGTGCCTGGAGCAGCAGCTTCCTCACGGGATTTTGCATAAGAAAGTCCAGATGAATGCTGAATTCACACTGGTGGAAGCTAGGGCAGAGAATGGGGCTCTGCTCCAGAGCTGTGTTTATGGGATCCCTGGCTGCCTGCTGGTGCTCGCTGAGGAGAGGCAGCTGTTGTAAGGGTTTTTGTGAGTTTACCAGTGAAAAAATGCCTGTAGTGCAACCTGCAGGTGCTAGGGGTTAATGTAGGACTGGACTTAGGTACTCGGATACCTTTTCTCCAGCTTTCATTTACGTGCTTTTATCTCTTTTCCTCACCCTTTATGGTGGAGAGTGGGAACGCACCTCTCCTTAGGTTCTGTGTGCCCAGTAAAAATAGGGAAATGTTCATGAGATGCTCTGGGTTTGGGTTGGGGGGAGGGGATGAACGTGCCTGTTAAGGCTGAGCGGTACAGAACCTGATGAATTGAGCAGTTCGCAGTTACATCTGTTTTCTCTGTGTTGTTGAGGAGAGGTAAGTAGTTGTTGCACGGTTCATCTTTAGAACATTGCCTCGGTTTCGAAGCAGATGAACTTGTCCAAAATGCTTTCTCCTGTTCTGGCAATTAATGTAACACATTTATTGTAACATAACGACCTCATTACACTTATTTATTCGGATTTTCTCTCTTACTCCCCTTTGCTAAAGGTGAATGTTTCCCCTCAGTGCTAAGGGTTAAATACACAAGCCTTGCTGTTGTAGAAGAGGATGGGTTTGTTTTTTACAATTTGATATCGAGTTCTAATACTTTCTAGGCTTTTGGCTGTGTGGCAGAGAGGAAAGAAGCTGTCATGGAGACAGATTGCACAGAAGACTCAGTATGGTGCTGGCTGCCAGCTATTGAGACAAATGGGGTTTTATTGTTCAGGCCGTACCTCCTTTCCTGCTTAAATTCATTTATTGTTGTATCAGTGTGTGTGTGTGTGTACAAATGCAGTTTACATATAGAAAGCATTACGTGGTGGTACTGTCTCTTAGATCATCCAGGCAGGTTTGAGGTGAGCAGGGACTGGTTGGTAGAGCCCCAGATGCTGTGCTGGAGGGCAGGGGCTGGGAGCTCTTCAAGAGGAGATCTCTAAGGCACAGGACCAGGCCATCCCCGTGTCCTGAGAGACGAGGGTGAGGTGGAAGTGTGGCCTGGCTGAACAGAGCTCTGGATGGAGCTGGGGACAAAAGTGGAGTTTATGGCCCTTGGACAAGGGTACAGGCACTCAGGGACTGCAGGGATGCAGTGGAGCTGTGCGGGGAGAGAGGGAGAAGAGACAAAGCCCTCGGAAGGAGACAAGGAGAAGGAAAGGAGAGGAGAATGGGAAAGGGAAAGTGAAAGTGAAAGTTAAAGGGATAGGGATGGGGATAGGGATAGGGATAGGGATAGGGATAGGGATAGGGATAGGAATAGGGATAGGGATAGGGATAGGGATGGGGATGGGATGGGCCGCAGCGCAGTCTTCTCACAAGTTACAACCAATAGTACTAGAGGACATGGTGTCAAGTGACGCCAGGGGAGGTTTAGGTCAGACACGAGGAGAAACTTCTCCACTAAAGGGTTATCAAAGACTGGCACAGGCTGCCCAGGGCAGTGGTGGAGTCACCATCTTGGGATGTATTTAAAAGCCATCTAGATATGGTGCTCAGGGACATGGATTAGGAGTGGGCATGGTGGAATTAGCTAACGGTTGGACTTGATGATCTTAAAGGTCTCTTCCAGCCATAATGATTCTATGATTCTGTTATTCTAAGGTGAAATGGGAGCAAAAAGTGGTGTGGGTTTGGATTGTCACCCAGTGCTTTCTGTCTGCCCGAATCCCTGTGCTAGGAAGAGGAGATGCTGTCCCAGTGGTATGTCTGCAGAGTTTCCTCACTGGCTAACCATTAGATTAAACAGACAACTCTAAGAGTCTGATTAGCCTGAGCTGTTTCTCTTGGCTTTGGTTTGGGTTTTGATTTGGTGGTTTGTTTTTTTTCCCAAACAAACCAGTCTTAAAATGTAGTACAACACCTCCACTTTGGCTGGTTTTTGTTCTTCCTTATTTGCTGCAGCACCTGTAGGACTTCACTGCCCTCTGATGAGCACTGCTCTTGTTTGGAGGAGTGGAGTTCCCTGTTCTTGGCTTAGAGTCTGCTTTGGCTTTTAGAGCTGAGCAGCTCTGAATTTGGAAAAGCAGAACTGCAGTCATGACCCTTCCCATTAAGAGACGAGCTTTTCTGTCGTTCTTGTTGCAGAAATAGAAAATTTTCATTTAGAAAGCTTTGCTTTTTGTTTGTAGTATTGAAATGGTAGGAAGGATCTTGCTTTCTCATCCCTGCTGACTGGGAAGAAGCAGGGAGATGTCCTCCCCCCAGCTAAGACACGGCAGTGTTTTGGTTTCAAAGCAAACACGCGTATGCTCCAGCCACTCTTGCTAATTGCCATCTGCTCCTTGACCAGCACTCGAGTCCCGCTCGCCCCAGTGTCTCCTGCGCCAAACCCGCCTCTGCCTGGGCTTGAGCTGGGGCACGAGAGCCCCGCGCCTGAATGACGGGAGCATTACCCACTTGTGGCCACGCCAGCTTCCATTCGCCTCCTCACAGTTTAGAAGTCAGGGCTCACCAGCTTCTTGTCGGGGTTTGCACTCTGAATCCTTAATTCAGGCTTGAGTTAAGGAGGGGAGGAGCTTGCTTTATCAGTAAATCAGTCATTTTCCTGTTTTGTCTGCCTGTCAGCTCCTGTTGTTCGGCGTCAGGGCACACAACAAAACCTTTCCAGAGCTGCTGTGAGTGGCTCTGCTCGCGCTGTGTGCGGACATGGGCTTTTGTGTGCAAGGGGAGGCAGTTCTGGCATTGCCCAAATGGATTTGCTGTGTCTGAGGTGCATGGTTTTTGAGTTGGACCGAGTAATGTTAGCATCTAGGAGTGTGAGTGATGATATGGATGGGTAGTGTGTGGGGCTATTTATATAGAGATTTGGGCCTTAGAAGTGGTGAAATTGGCTTAAAAACCATGTTGTCATTTAAAATAGCGGGGGAGGAGGTGTGAGCCTTATCTTCAGAGCCTTTTAAGATCTTTCACAGGCTCCCTTACAGCAGTGAAGATGGCTGGAAATATTTTGGTGTGGTTTGTTGTTTGGTTTTGGTTCTTTTTCCTTCCATGATTCTGCACCATTTTACAACTTTCTACTAAAAACCCCAGGAATACCGACATGCTAAAAATGCTACGAATCGGCAGTTGTACAGCCAGATCCTGGGGGTTGTGATAAAGCTGTGATGTGTCAAGTTTCCCCCAAGCCCTTGTGGTGGTGTGTTCAGTATCTCCCTGCAGAGCCTTTTGCAGGGAGAGCGCAGCAGTTGCCGAAGCCCTGCAGCAGTTTGGGCCTCATTTCCTAGCTCCGCGTTTTTCTCCGTAAGGGGTTCGTGCATTGTTTCTGGTTGCTCTTCACATTCAGGTACCCAGTTCCGACTGCTGTTTCTGTGGTGGTTTCCCCTCTGAGCTCTCTCTTTTCTTACTTGCATCGTCTCCGATGGAGCCGTTCAGAAACGTCTGTCTGAGGAACGCGTGGCAGGGGCAAGGCTTTAAACCATCGACGCGCTGTGCTGAAAGTGCATTTACATTTCGGAAAAGAAAAAGGTTGCAGCCTTTTTTGAAGTGAGATTTCCGTGTGTAAACCATCTGCTATTTTTGGTGTGTCAAATGTGAAGGCTTCCTGTGTGAAGCTGGTGGAGAAGAAGATCACAGGAGAGCTGGAGCGGTGACTCAGGTCACAGCAGGCCTGTTTGCCTGACACCTGTGCCGCCAAACAGCCTTGCTGTGGCATCCTGAAATGAGCTTTGCTCTTCCTGTAGATGGTGGATCTGTTCAGAGGCGTATTTGATCGTGAATCATTTGGAGGAAAACAGGTTTCCACCCTGAGAGTATCGTACATCTCCTCCTTGTTACTGCTGAGCTCTTCACATCATCAACAGCCGATCCTGGGCAAGTTGTCAATTGTCATTACTGGAGCCTGCTCAGAAATGGTTTCTCCTCGTTTCCTTCCACTTCAGGCATGTTAGGTCAGATAAATTCATACACTGATCTTTAATCACTGAGCACTAATCACCCTTGTGCAATATTGATCGGCAGCCTTTTTGGAGACGGTGATCAGAATGAGTAATGACTTGCGAGTAACACCGAGGAGTGGGCGGTGAAGACGGGGAGTTCGCCTGGTGTAGAGGTTGATGCAGCTTTTCGCATCTCCAGAGGTTCCTGAACCCCATCAAACAGTGCTGTCTTCTCTTTCTCCCCTGCTCCAAGCCCTGTTTTCCGTCCCGTTGAAGGGTAGCAGTGACCCTTCCTTCCTGTGGACCCTGTGTCTCCCGCAGTGCCCCAGTCCCTCTTCTCGGGGCTTCTGGCCCCACTGAGGTTGTCCATGGTCGCGTTTCTCAAGCAGCCTCTCGGTTCTCCTCCTCCTGTCACGTTGAAGCACACATGGGCTCCCACACAGCCCTGTTTAGTGGGGGCTGCCTGTGAACACTGAAAGCGACTGCTCGTAGGGTAACTCGGTTCAAATGAGAGGAGGAAAACCCCGGTGGGCGGCGCTGCCCTGTGGGGGTTGAAGGCTTCTTTATTTCCCTCCTCTTCCTCCTGCTTCTTCCTTACCAGATAAGAGATGGGTCTGTGCCCGAACTTGGCGTTCTGAGTGACCTCTTCTGTGCACACGGCGACTGATGCTCACCACTGTTTGCCACCAGCTCGGCCCAAAAAGCACCGTGAGTGACGCTTCCCTTTCGGTGGGGTGGTTGCAGTGCCTGTGCAGACTGGCTCTGTGCTGCTGCCTCCCTCGCTTGCCTTTTCATTCCCTTCTGTGAATTTGAGGAAACCTGCTTTTCCTTTGCTTGTTTTCGGTGTGAAATAGCAAAATCACTGTGGGATTTGGAGTCACATCTGGAAAAATGAGGAGGGCTTTAAACAGAGGAAGAATCTAAATTGAGTCAGGATCCTTAAGTACTGAGACTTTGATTAATGCTTTGCTAAGGCAGAACTGGTCTGCCCAGGAAATAACATGAAGAGACCTGTAACTCCTCCTCTTGCCAGGCTGTGGGTTTTGATCAGGGACTTGCTGGCTCCCTTGGAAAAAATCTGATTTAACTATTCATTTCTTTGCTCTAAATCCACGCACGCCAGTGGGTCTGCATCGTGTTTGTCTAATGCAATCACTTTGCCATGTTTAATAAACTCTCTGCGCACTTTCAGATCTGTTTTACTGGTGGAGGTGCTCAGGGAAGCTGAAATGCAGTATTAATTACCCACTCCAAAATGCGCTTGATTGAGTGGCTCTGCCGGAGGAGTTCCCCATGCCAAGCCTTGTCACATCTGCTGCTTTTAGCATTTCACCAGTTGCAGCCCCTGTAGGCAGGCTTGTAAAAATACAGGCACCTAAAAAACCCAGGGCAACAAAAAATTCATTACAGTTTTCAGTCTTATTTTTGAGATGCTGTGTGGAGGAAAAAAAATAGAGGGAGTCTCCTTACGGCTTTAATGAATCTGACTGAATAAAAACTTTGAAGGCTAAGCGACTCGATCTCTTTGCACTGTTGTTACAATCCTGTGCTTCTGCAGCGGACTCGAAAGAAAAGCAGGAGGAAACGTAAGTGCATCCGAACCTATCGCTCCCACAACGAGAAGTTTCTGTATTGTTCCTTTTAACTTGCTCCGCCTCGAGGATGACTTGGATGACACCCGGCAGCACAGTTTGCTTTCTCTGCCTGCCACCTCAGCCTCTGAGGGGGGCAGTTCCTCACCTCCTTCCCCCTCCCCAGCCCTTGCTGGTGCCCTGTGCCTGCATGGGGGGCAGGGGTCCTATGGCCGCCCCTCCAGGAGATGCGGGCAGAGGTTGGTGCCGAAGGTGGTGGTGCTTTTCCTCCGTGGCTGGGCCTGGTGAGGCCTTGCCGCTCTCTGTCTGGCCACGTGTGGCTCTCAGGTGGGATTTCTGGCTTGGTTTGCAGTGCGATAAAATCAAGATGCCAACTCCCAGCAGGTGAGCAAAGCCCTCTCCTGCAGGTGCTGCCGTTTCAGTCTCACAGGGTGCAGTGCCTGAGGAGGGTGCTTGCAGGAGAGGATGGTTTTGACCTCCCCACAGGAGCCTGATGTGCTCCTGGAGACGGACTGGTCCTGCCCCGGTTCCCCTTCATCGCAGAGACGTTGGTCTCCCTGATTAATTGGGAGGTGTTTCTCCAGAGCCTCATGATGCGCCTGTCGTTTGGGAGGAAGGAGGACTGGTGTAGGCTGCTTATAAAGCCACCAAGGTGCAAGGTGCAAATTCATTAGCTTTTGTCAGGTCTTGGTTATTTCTGTTTTTATTTGTCACTGCTAATGGATTTAGTGCAGCCTGCTCCCTCCTACCCCTCTGTGAGCTGTTAACCCCTTCCCCTGGAAATTCACTCTGGCTGATTTCATCGTTAATCCACGGGTAGGCATGAATGACCCACAAACCTTGAGCACAAGTGTGGGATAGCGTTCTGAGTGTCTGTTGGGTGAAGGGTTGTGCTTTAAGATCCTCGCTGGGTTTCCGTGTGCAGTGTAACTGTGTGTTTGTAAGAAAGGGCATTTGTTTATAACCTAGGTAGCGTGAAGAGCATCGGACGACCAGTGGGTGTTTGAACGAGCGCCCCTCTGACACAAAACGAGCACCCCCTGCTGCGTGGGCTGTTGGTCTGGAGTCTGGGGGCTTTTTGTCTTTTTCCTTTTGCCTTTGACTTCACAGGTGACCTTGAGCACTTAACTTCTTCTTTTAGCCTTTTGTTTCTTTGTCTCCTCAGTTTTCTTTCCAAGAGAGTAGGGATAATTGCTCTTCCCACGTATACACAGACTTCTCTAGGCTGAAGCAGCGTTACTGGTGCTGCCGGCTGCCTGGTGTCCCTGAGCAGGTGGTGTGATGGCCTGTCACGCCGGCAGCCGCGTCTCCTGGGCTCTGCCCTCCCAGCGCAGTCTCTGGGTCTGTTTGATCTCGCGCTCCCTGGCACCATCGCAGCCCGTCGTCGTCAGCGCCCGCCTTCGCCTGGCCCGGGAAGCTTTGGGGAACGTCTGGGGTTGCTGAGCACTGGCCTGAAACAGTGCACTGCTGCTTTGTGTAGGAGCCAGGTATGCGTTAAGAGCAGTTAATGGTGCTGCCTTCTTCATGTGCTCGCAGGATTTCCGTATGGCAGCTTAATGGCTTGGTGGGGCGGTTTGCGTATGAACTTCACAAGGAGATGTTTAACAGGCTTAGTGTGACTCTTGGAGCTGGGTGACACAGTGCAACACCTCCCGAGCCCGTTGGCCTCATCGCATGGAGCAGGGCCAGAGGAGGCCACAAAGATGATCAGGGGCTGGAGCAGCTCTGCTACGATTAGGGACTGAGAGAGCTGGGGTTGTTCAGCCTGGAGAAGAGACTGCTCTGAGCAGACCTCATTATGGCCTTCCGGGACCTGAAAGGTGCCTGTAAGAAATCTGGGCAAAAGCTGTTCACTAGGCCAGGTAGCGATAGGATGAAAGGGAATTGAGAGGGTTTTGAACTGCAAAGGGCAGATTTAGGTTAGATATGAGGAAAAAGTTTTTCAATATGAGGCCAGAAAGGTGGTGCTGGCCCCATCCCTGGAGATATTCAAGGCCAGGCTTGATGGGCTCTGAGCACCCTGATCTGGTGCCAGCATCCCTGCTCACTACAGGGTTGGACTGGATCAGCTTTAAGGTCCCTTCCAATCCAACAAATGCTGTGATCCTATGATGAGAGAAGCAGGAAGCTGGTGCAGTGTAGCAGCTCCGCTGCAGGCTGCAGGCAGTAGTGCTGTGCGAGCTTACCTGACATAGAGGTGCCGGATGAGAAGTGGAGGAGCTGCAGGAGGAGCACTGGACCAGCCGTGCTGTGGCGTCATCTGGCAGCAGGTTGCTGGAGTGAAATAAGGATAGAAATCATCCCAGACCCCTTGTTCAAGTGCCCCTTGTGGGATCAGGAGCCTGGACTTTGGGGTATGTCTTTGGCAGCAGCTCGGACTCGCTGGGTGTCTGGGTTATGCACTAGAAGCTGGTTTGCTTGGGTTGAACACTGTGCTCCAGAAAGCCTTCCCATCAAAACTGGAATTTCATACCTTAGATGAGTGTGTATTTGAGGTCTTGTACAATTTTTTAGCTCATCAGAGCTCGTTTTCAGCTTTGTGCTTGAGCTGTGACTGCAGGCTCACTGAACAGCAGAGCTGCGAGCAGGCAGCAGTGAGCGCGAGGGGTTGTTACGCTGTGTGCAAGTGCTGCTGCGGTTCCCTCACAGCAAAACATCGTCAAACTCCTTGGAAGGGCAGGGGAAGTTCTGAACTCTTTGGAGTTCACAGATGAGGGATTTTGTGTGAGCGTTTCTGGAAATTAAATGCTCACGTGCAGTTCTTACTGTCATTAAATTGCTGTCAAGGTCTATAGAGTGATTCTTTAAATCTGGCCATAGAGAATTTCGCTCCTCTGTGCTGGAAATGTTGGAAGAGAACGAAGAAAATCTCCCCTTGAACTGCGTGAACAGTCATTTGTCATTTTTCTGTGAGATTACAGTGGATCTAAGGAATGTGTTTTATAATAATAGCAATTGTTGGCAGTGGCTTTGTTTTTCTTTCTTCAAGAATTCCTTAGCGGTTTTCTTTCTTTTTTTTTTAAACTAGCTGACCTCGGATGATTCAAATGCTCTGTTGGTGTCTTCCTGCAGATTCCTTCACTGGTTAAAAGAGAACTAACTAGAGAAGCCCCAGCCTCATCTGCAAGGTGTCTGAGCTGTTACAGAGGATAAGGGTTTACTGGTACCTGTGACCACTCGTCAAAACCACGTAAAACTGGAGCACCAATGTAGCCAAGCAGAGCAAGCAACGTCATGTCTGTCTGGATAACTTGGTGTACCAGTTAGTAATATAACCAACAGGTTTTTAAACAGACCAGCAGAGCAAGTTGGGCATCTTAGTCTTAAATCTTCCTGAGTATTTGCTAAGTAAATAGTTTAAAATTTGTTATATGGTATCTTTCCCCAGTTTCAATACTAGCATGCTGGTTCTGCCTCATGGAAATGGAGGAACTACAGTTCGGAGTTTGGCCTGTTCTAGCAGTGATGCCCCTCATCTAGAGGAGGCCAGCACTGACACGAGGGATGGGTAAAGTGAGGCACGCTCTTCTTGGCATCACTGCAAGGGAATAGCCCAGAGCTGGCCTCTTGAGTCCTGTTCCAGGTTGCCCAGCTTTTCTTTGGGCGCTGGAAAGGGACCACATCTGCAATCTTTGTCCAGTGCTGGGCCCTCAGCTCCAGAAGGACAGGAACTGCTTGAAAGAGTCCAGCAGGGCCACAGAGATGCTGGAGGGAGTGGAGCATCTCCTGCTGAGGAGCGGCTGAGGGAGCTGGGGCTCTTGAGCTTGGAGCAGAGGAGCCTGAGGGGTGCCCTCATTCCTGGGGATCCATTGGGAAAGGGCAGTGTCAGGAGGAAGGAGCCAGGCTCTGCTCTGGGATGGCCAATGCCAGGACAAGGGGCAATGGTCCCAAGCTGGAGCACAGGAGGTTCAAGCTGAAGAGGAGGAAAAGCTTTGTGAGTGTGAGGGTTATGGAGCATGGCCCAGGCTGCCCAGAGAGGTTGTGGAGTCTCCTTGTGTGGAGACACCCAAAGCCCTGGCTGTGTTCCTGTGTGACTGCTCTGGTGATCCTGCTCTGGCAGGGGTTGCACTGGGCGATCTCCAGAGGCCTCTCCTGACTTTTTGTGATTCCTGTGTGTGAAAAGCCTCTGTGTTCTTGCAGTGCTGCATCAATGTGGCACCGGTGGCTGCAGGACCCTTGTGTTCTCTGTTCTTGATGAATTCTGTAATCGTGAGCTGCTTGCTTCCCATAGTGCCTGCACGTCCTTTGCAACCCTTCACAAGTGGTGGTGTATTTGGTGAAGGATGTGTAATCTGTGTTGTTTTGCGGGGTGGTTTTTCAGTCTCTTGGCAGGCATCTGTGTGTAGCACAAGCAAGTTATTTAAGCAAGTCATTCCCTCCTGAGGTGGGTTTTGGAGTGACTGTTGTGTTCCTCTTGATTCATTTCAGAGCTGGAGGCAGGGTTATCAGCTGCCACTTGGAAAGCATTTTACTTCCCTTTCTCCTCCTCCTCCATCTCCTCACCAAATTCCCTCACTTCTGTTATGAAGCAGATTTACGTTTTTCTCTGAGGTGAGTAGAGGGGAATTTTGTTCAGGAGGAATTCTTGCTGGTAGTTTGCTGTCCTGGGAACTAACCAGAGACCTGCTTTAGTCAGAGTTTCCAGAACTGCCGTGTTTGGGTGGCTGCAGTGTCCAGTGGTGTGTGGAATACCCTGCTCTTTTCACAGGAAGAAGTTTCCATCGTGCCCGTGTTCTGGGAGTGTGGGCCCTTGCTGCCTGCCAGCCCGGGGTGCTCTCACCGCACACAGAGGTTTCGTGCCCAGGTGGAGCAGTCGGCAGCGGTTCCAGAGACTCCGCGTGTGTGGACAGGAGCCCAGTGGCTTCGTGTCTACACACGAGATGTGTGCAGATGTCACGGTTCAGAAACGTTGTTCTCTCTCACGCCTCGTGCACAGGAATCTCTTCTGCTCTAAACCGTTTGTTTCTTCACAGCCCGGTCCTGGCTGTGGTTACTCAAGCGGTGGTTGTAAATTCTGTGGTGACAGCACGGTTATTTCTATCATCCAACTCTGTTTTTGAAATTTGCATTTCAAAAGCTGCTGCACTAAAGCTTCATCCTAGAGAAGCGCTCCTGTGCTCACAGGGCATACTTGGACACCTATAGAAGCTGTGCACGTTCCCGTAGATAAACCTGTTGGCAAATCGGTGTGGAGGGTTTGCTTCGAGCCTGCTGTTGCAGGGTAAGTGGGCACAAGTAGCTCAAGATAAATAGTTCTTTAGAGTAAGACCCTTTGATACCCAGGGATCTCGCCACTATTACTTGCAAAGAGGTTGTTTGCTGTAACAATAGTGGGTTTCATCCACGCGGAGAGCAAACTTGTAGATCAGTAATGGTGAATACTGACACCAAAAGGTTCCTCGTCACTGCAAGTGTCATTACTGTTATTCACAGGTCCTGTGTTAACGACTGCAATGAGTTACACCCAGCTAGGCAGGGACTAATAAGTCACAGTGGTGTGGTTTCAAGATTTGGTAGCTTGGGACTGCAGACGCTGTTGGAAATGTTCTTATTCTGACTGATAGGAAGTGTCTGCTTTTTCTGCTTGTTTTTACAGTTCCTGGAGCACCCCTGTAACCAACGTGGCATAGTTCTCAGAGACAGCACTGCAGCCTGAGCAGCTGCTGTACTCCTGATTCAGTGTGGGTTCAGGAGGGTCTAGCCCTGGCTGCTCGTCCCCCCCCGGTTTGGTAGTGGAGAAGAAAAACGACAGACCCACTCAGTGAGGAGTTGTTGGCTTGGGTTTGGTTTTGTTTCCTTGTTTAAAGTCGCAAGGTCCTTAACTCAAAGGGTTCTGTTAAATCTTGTCTTGCTGGCATGGTCTGGGTGCCTGTGCAGTGCAGTGCAGCGTACGGAGTCACTCACACGCTCATGGGTCTCTTGTTTCAGGTCCTCTCCTCCCAGCATCATCTCCCTGGCTCTGGTCTCCTCAGGGCCATCCATGTCTGCCAGCCTCTGCCACCTCAGCTCAGCTCTCCTGTGTGCCTGCTCTGGTCACCCCAGTTTCCCGTTCCAAGCTGCTTTGTGCCCAGGCAGAGTCTGCTTTTCCTGTCTGTGTGTGCTGCTCCAAGAGATGCAGCAAGTGTCACCACAGCTCCTGCTGCAGACAGAGAGAGCGCTCGCTCCTCAGCACTGGGTGCTCCTCAGACCCTTCGTGTGAGCCAGCTCAGTGAGTTCAAATAATGCAAAATGGTGCCAGCAAAATAGTTTTCATTGAGGAAAATGACTGGAATGGGCCTGTGGAAGGAGTACTGGGCGCATGGAGGAGAGCAGGGAGGAGAATGGAGCTGCATGGACCAGGGAAGCAGCAGCTCAGACCTCTCCATCCGCCACGTCCCTTTGGGGATCTTCCCTAGGGGGTCTGTTCCCTTAGGGACCCTCCTGGTGCTGAGAGTTGGGGGCGCCTGGAGCTGCTCCTCCCTGGTTTTGGCGCAGTCCCCTGGGGATTCAGAGCAAACGTGCACCCGGAGCATCAGAGACACAGTTTGAAACTGCCAGCGCCCTCTGAGCCCGGGTGTTTTGCGGTCCCTGTATCTGCTCTCTTTGCACAGCTTTATTTTGGGCAGACTGTTTGTATGGCAGTGAAATGAGCAACCCCGGAAAAAGAGTTGTGTTCCTAACACATTTCGAGTCTGTGCTGAAATAACCAGGGAACAAAATTCCTCAAATAAACACTTGCCCGAATTTTCTGTAGACAGGGTATGTGTTTTTTCCCAGCCATTGGTTTTGGACAGAGCTCAGCGCACCAATTTTTCTGTGGAGTTTTGGCAGACCGTAGGTGATGTGTAAGGCCAGGCAGTGAGCTGCACGGTGTATGGACGCAAACCCTTCACAATGAAGAATTGCAATAGTGGATAATGCTGGTGTTCCCGACTGTGACAACTGAAAGAGCTGACAGGCAGCACTTAAATGCTTTTATTTCTAGATTTCACACTTCTTTCCCATTCTACTAAAAGGATGACCAGTGTTGTTTGGATCTTAATAGGTTGTGTAAAGTAGGATTTTAAACCTTTCATATGCAGTCCATTGGGAGAAAACAACTGGACAGTGAGTGTATCGTGTTCCTTCTCATGGCAATGCACTGGTTTTAGTTGTTGGGAGGGAATCAAACTCATGTATTTGAGATAAATGAAAGAGCAAATGAATTAATCAGTGGGGATTTAGTACACAATATCCTGATACAGTCTACACAGGTATTCAGTGGCAGAAAAAGGTGTAGTATTTATTAATAAAAAAGATAATCAGGATTTTTTTAGTGAAGTGTTCAGTCTGAACTTGGATGGGGTAACTTCTACATGCTGCTTTCTCTCCCCAGCAATACTTACGAAATAGCTGACCTGCAGCTCTGGTTTGCTCTTGGAGAAGGTGAATATGTTTTTAATAACCTTAAATATGGTTGTAGGTGAATATGTTTTTAATAACCTGAAATGTGAATGCAGAAGTGTGAATGGGAGGGAGGGAGGTGCTGGGCCCCGGGAGGTGACATTGCAGGAAGTCTGAAGGCTCTGAGGTGATGGGGCCGTTCCCCCCCGCTCGGTCACTGTTTCCTGGGACACATGGCACCAGGGGTGTTCCCCCCTTGCTGGTTTTTGGTTGGAGTCACTGCTGACTTTGGGCATGGAGAAGGCAGTGGAGCAGCACAAGTGTCACCAGATGGAAGTGGATCTGACCATGGGTCTGAGTTCCTGCCATTGCTCTGCGTGCAGGAGACCAGAACACATCTGAACAGGCAGCGGAGGGCTCTTCACGCCTCCCACAGCCAGGAGGGGTTCTCAGCCGGGCACCTCAGCTTGCTTTCTATTTCTGCTCTTGGGTGATTGTGGAGAAACAAAAGTAACTGTCTTTAAAAAAGGAACTTTGCATGGTTGGCCGTAAATTGATTTGTTCTTGCTGCTAACTTTGTTCTTTGCTGTAGCAGATCTGCCTTTCAGTGTTTCCTTTAACAACGAGTACAGTTCTTCGCGATACTTTTTGTGTGAGAGAGTTTCTGGTTTTCAGTGAGATTATTTTTGGCTTTCACAAGAATATGGGCAAGCCAAACAAATTTAGCTTGACAGTAATGAAAGGTTTTGAGGTTGTTACTCTTCAGTGGTGACTTCATCTCGTAAGGCCCTCAACTTGAACCAACTCTGATGGCTTTTGGGGAGTAATCTCCTCCAGGTAGATGAGAAGTCTGCCTTGGGAGGAAATGAAAAACCAGGGAAGTCTGGAAACAAAATGTTGTGTTCCAGCAAGTACAAATAAGGTAGATGGTATTTCAGGGTAACTTTTTTGTTAAGCTTATCCCATGCTGTAAGGGGTAAGGAATCCAGCAAAGGTTTTCTCCTGAAAAACATTCCTGGTTTTGCACGTTGCTTGCTTAAAAGGCAATTTTATGTTGTTCTTGCTCTGGCTGTTGGATGGAGTGTGGAAACAGAGTTGGAGAGGTTTGGGTTCTATTTCTGACTCTGTCCTTTGCCTAAAAAGTCACTTCGTAAGCTTCTGATGTCAGGTCTGGCTCATTGTCCCATATTTAAAAAGGGCTAAACCTAACAACCTCCTTTTTGCAAACTGGTTTTGCAAACCAGCAAGTGGATCTTCTGGTCATCAGCTGCAGTGCTTGGCTGGGATGGAGGCCCGGAGTCTTGCTTGCTCTCTTTAGCCCCTTGAACCTTGGGCTCTTTGGCCGTGCCAGGTCCTGCTCCACTTCAGGAGCTGGGGGTGTCTCCCCTGGACTCTCAGTGGCCTTCTGGTGGGGAGCAGAGGAGGCAGGGAGAGGAGCACTTAGGTGCTGGTAGGGCCCCACAAAGGTGACAAGTCTTCCAAAGGAAACAAATTTGGGTTTGGTCTCCCTTGTGGCTTTAGAAAATAATATCCCGCTTTCGGTGTGATTATTTGGTGCGTGTTTGTGTTTGTTCTTCACCATACAAAGTGGAGCCTTGCTCTGCCGGTGGAGCTGGAGTTGAGAAAAGGGGTGGCCTTGGGCTGAGAAGTGGCTCGGGGCAGTAGCGCAGCCTCCCCTCCTCTTCCAGAAGACCTCAGCATCTACCACAATCTTGTCCTGATGCCTCGAAAGCCTGCATGGAGCGCAGTCAGTAACCGGGACTGGTGTTTTACGTGCGCTGGAGCAGAGCAGGGCTGCTCCTGAGCTGTCACTCCCTGTGCTGGCACGGCGAAGCCCAGGGAAGGTTGTTTTCCTGTTTGTTTGAGAACTCGCACAGAACAATTCCGAATATCTGCACCCTGACCTCTGACGGATTGAGACGGGGGCTGAAATTGCACTGCTGGGAACTGCAGAATAAATACTGGATTTCAGTGTCGTCTTCCCATTACAGACTGACTGCTTGAGTTGCTCTGCGTGTCCAGAAAGGGTAATTACAGTAACCATTGTTTTAACCGCTCTCGATTTCACAACTCCCTTAAATGCTTTAAACTCTGATTACACTGTGAGCTTGTTTTTTCTTACGGGTTTTTGAGGTATTTTTTTTCCCCTTCGGGGAGAAAAGATGATTAATTTCCTCTTGTAGTATAATGGCACTGATGTCGTGTGGTTGAAGGATTAAGTCCTTTTATTTTTAAAACAGTTGCTAGGGTGTTTAAACCCCTCCTGTTGAGCCCTGTTTCTTGTTAGTGTAACGGCAAAAGGAAAAGAAAATGACTTTCAAAAAGATTGTGCTCTTCTTCAAAGTTTCTGTTTAACAGTAACTGCAGTTTCCTGATTTTCCAATATGGGGCGATGGGGAAATTGCCAGATGTTATTAAATCAGATTAACTTGTAACAAGAGAGGGGGGCAGAAAAGCAACCAAACATTCATTCTTTCTTTTGTGCCCCCACAAGTGTGATTTAAATCATAGAGGCGCTATATGTTGTTAACGGAGCAATAATCTCTGGCAAGCAAACCATGTTCACTCCTGTCAGACAAAACCCAAACCTGCTGCTTTTCCTGACAAGTACTGCTGAATAAATAAGGCTATGCCGTTAGATCAAATATTTGATTTTTTTTTAATTCTTTTTTCTTTGCAGAGTATTGGAAAGGGGTCCTTGTGGTGTATAGACCCAGAATATAGACAAAATCTTATTCAGGCTTTGAAAAAGACACCCTATCACCCATACTCGCATGTGTTCAATACACCTCCCACATCTCCTCAGGCATATCAAAGGTAAGAACTAGCTGCATTTTACAACTCTAAATGTTTTCATGCGGTGTTGCGTGTGAACCGTGGGTAAGATGCTCAATGTGATGAAGCAATGTGGGTTGGAAATGTGCCACCATGGCAGCAGTGCGGGGCTGATGGACGCCTTACCTGCCTTGTACCCCGGCATGGTGGCAGCAGGTCCCCTGAGCACAGCTTGCCGTCCTGCTCCTGCATCAACTGTGCAGCCTGTTGGCTAAAGGACACCTGGAATTAAAGTGCGTGTGAGTGATTGGAGAGCTCTGAAATGTCTGCTTGTCCCCTTTGCGGTAGGTGAGAGCACAGTACCTCGCTGGGGAGAGGTTTGTGGGGCCCGCATGGCCTGTGTGACCCTTGGGTCTCCTCAGGAGCCCCGGTGACTTGAACAGCCTTGGTTGTAGTCACCCTTCCCCGGTGAGTGCCTGCCCCTCAGATTATTCCAGAGGGACCCGGGGCAGGCAGCAGCCATTTCTCTGCTTTGCTTCGGTGAAGGAGCTGTGGGGCGGGTTTTTGTCATTTGTTTTGTGTTTGGTTTTGATCTGGCCATTGCTTACATTAGGGAAGGAAGAGGGGTAATGTGCGCCTGCCATCTGCCAAACGGGAAAGCAAACACTGGGTTTTGACTCGACCGCTTTCTCCTCACTGCTAATTATGGAAATTTTACTTTTTCCAAACGTGGCAGCACGTCACGGCTGGGCCAGAAACACCGGTCACGGCCAGCCCCCCACAAGATCAGTGAGGTGTCTCTAACCAGCCGTGGCAGGGATCAGCAGTATCACCAGGGCTGTGAAGTGGCTGTGGTGGCTCTTGAGGAGTCGCCTTTTTGTTTCGTTATATGATTATTTTTTAGAATTCTGTGTTTTTCAGCTGGTGGAAAGGCTGGGGAAGGCCGCTGGGGCTG
>NW_010168886.1:0-12075 GCF_000695765.1 Mesitornis unicolor
CGGAGGTCTTTTCCAACTGAGAGATTCTGTGTGATTCTGTGTGTGATGGGAGACAGTCCTGATGCCGCCAGGGCTAGAGACTTTAGCACTGCTTTTGTTGGGTCTTTCTGAGGCCTTTAGTAGGGTGGATGCATCAGCCACAAGGAGGAAGCTTGAAAATGTACAAGGTCAGTGCTGTGTTTCTTTTCTTCTGAGTGGGGCTACTTGTTTGGAAAGATGGAGGTTTTCAAAAGTAGAAAGCCTCAAGTGGCAGCAACCGCTGGCTGGTGTTTTGTATTTCTTAGTGCAGTCCTATGATACTCTGTGGCATCTTGGAAGTGCCCTGTTATTCTGGAATGATTTAGCCCTGAAGTCTGATATCTCTAAGATGACACAAGTGGCAGATATTGTGGTCAAAAGCTGCTGTGAGATGGTGGTTGGGGTGTCCTTTAATAGCTGGCCGTTTAGTCAAAGTCTCTGATATTCCTGGAAGATTAGCTTTGCGCTGCTTAAATCTGACTTGAGTGCGGAGGCACGTTATTAAGTGTGTGGAGCTTGTGCAGCTGCTGCAAAATGTTGGTCTCTGAATAGTAACATACAATAACAGTGTGGGTCTGGAAGTGATCTGTCAGGGAAATAAAGCTCATCTAATATTGGTATCTTATTAAGCACATCCTGCATGAACGCTTAGTACTCTAACTTTTAATGGGATCTGTGTGAAAACCAATCAAGAGAGGCATATAATGGCTAGAGATAAAGATATTCTGGTGCTCAGAAAGCAATGGGGAAAGCTATTAACTTTCTTGTTCTTGTCTTCAGCCTCAAATAGGTTACCAGCCTTAATTTGCAAAAGAATAAAAGGTCAAAAGAACTTTAGAGTTTTAAAAGCCTTTTTCAGGAGGAGGAAAGGAAAGCTGAGGCTTCTTCTATGGGGTGTATGGGAAAGAATATTTGAAAGTAAGTAGTTTGGAAACTGTGGCCCTTATTAAACAACAGGAAAGGTATGAGACTGAGCTAAATCTGCAAAGAGGCCTGCCAACAGAGACAGTTGAGCTACAGGCAGTATAGGGGCTGGCCAAAATATGGTCAATAGGGGGAAGCTGAGACAACTGTTAGTGTGTTAGTATTCTGTGTCTGCTGTTTTTTTACTGTAAATGCACGTCCAAGCACGAGCGAATCATCATTATCTCTGCCCACTTTTTGCCCTTGCTATTCTGAATAAAGGCAGTAGCATTTTGAGAACAGTGCCACCTTATCAGCTCTCAAGGATTAAGGCACAATTGGAGAAATGTACATGTTTTAAAACACAAACAAATATGTCCTCGTGGTGTAGCTTTGTCCACTCACTAAAAGATGCAGTTGTTTAATCACAAATTGGTAGCTGGAGTTTGTGTGCAAATGAATCTCTGGGGGAATCAAGGAGGCTAGATACAAGGTTTGTCCTGTCCTCTATCTTTTTTTCTCATTTCTTATCTCAAAAGCAACCCAAACCAACAAAAAAACAACCAAAACCAAACTACTTTGCTTCCCTCCAGTGCCACTACGTTAGTGACATGGTCACTCGAGGCAATACATACCAATGCTTAGCCGAGGATGTTCAGGTGGGGGGAAGGCTTTTGCGTAGTTTGTAGAATGATGCAAAATTACTAGCTCATCTCTGGGTTTGAACTGAATGGGTACATCTGTAGACACTGGCAGTGAATTTATCATGGCTACAAAGCAGGGAGTTCACAAGCTGTGACCAAAGCTTTGTTCCAGAACCCTGTGCTTAAGGTTAACACGAGGCAATTTCCCTCTTTGTACTCCAGGGTTTGTAAATTTATATTGTACCAAGTACAGGAAAATGCTATTTCTTTTTGACAGCATACTGTGCACTTGGCATTCTGATGGTACATCAATTTTGTCTGCTGCAACGATTCTGTGTACCTCTTATGAAATGTTTAAATAATAAAATGCATTTTTAATATTTAAATTGTTCAAGCTGTCTTCCTTAATTACTTGGGGGCTAAGGGCTTTTTGAATGTCTGCAAGAAATTGGACAAACAGCAGTTGTTTCTTTGCTCATGTGTCTACTTTTTCTATTTTTTTAATGAATTTTTCAGTTTGCAGTGTAAGTACCATAGCCCAAAAGAGGCTTCAAATGTATAGTGCTGCAAACAAAAACAGTAGGAGCATGGGTTTGTAGAGTTTATGCCACTGAATAAGATGAGTGTCAAAAATAATGAGGCAAACTAAGAAGATATTCTGTTTGCTGCCTCAAGGAAAACAGGAAATTATGCCTATTATTAGCCAAAGGAACTGGGAGTGGAAATAAAGTGAGTTATGGAAGCCTCAGCTGTAATAGAAGTTACAAAGCAGTAAGTGATCTGCATTAGTAGAGAAAAGTAACACACACATTTTCCAGTGTTTATTAGTAAAAGGGAAGTCACAAATATAAATTACTAGTTTGGGGAGGAAGGAGTGTGTGAATTTGTTTGGTGCAGTAGAAACTCATTGAACTATGGAAACAAGTTATGTCCATGAAATAAGTGGTTTGGGAGTTTTTGGGGTTTATTTGGAATTTTTTGTTTTGTTTTGTGGTGGTGTTTTTTGGGGTTATTTTTGTTGCTGTTGTTTTTTCTTTTTTTTTTTCTCTTTCAGCTGAAATATCAGAGCATAACTGCATTAGTTTTTTTTCTGAGAAGTCAAGGTCTTTGCTAGCTAATTTGCCCGCTGAAGATAGTCATGTTGTGGTGGAAATGTGGAAAAATACTTCCTTGGCTTCTAAAGCTGTTTAATTAGGTAAATGGAAAATGAGGTTGCTACTCATAATCCTCCCTTCCCTTTATTTTTCACTTAAATCATTCCTATGCTAGCAGTAACTCCTTTATCTTCACTAAGATAGCTCATTGCTTAGTGTCTTCTGTTGGTGTCCCAAGGTAGGATGTTTCTGAAGGAGCATGTGTGCTGTTGGGAGGAGAAGGTATGTGTAGGGCTTCCAGTAATACAGATCTCGTAGTGTTTTATGCATGTCTTTGACCTCCTGCAGCTGCCATTTGGTCTCAAAGCATGCAGACAAGCTAATCAATGGAAAGTTGCGTGTGATGGGCTTGAACCATGGTTTATTAAAGCAGTGGATGAAAGAAATCCAGGCTATTAAGTCCGAACAAGAACTTACATCTTTAGTGGGGAAGTTTAAAGAACTCATTTTGTTTCTGTGGAGCAGGTGGGCCGGGAAATATCAGGAAAAGGGATGGAGTTTCCTGTATCCAAACACAATTGCTCGATTAAGCATTTATTCCTTCTTGAACCTTTTGCTTTAAACAATTTGCAGTCCTTTTAATGCTTGCTTGTCAAGAGAGACCACTGGTTATTATGTTTATCTGCTGTTATTTGATAAAGAATAGTGCTTGTTCTAGTCAAAACGTCTGTTTCTTTACCCAAATTCATCCAGGCTACATGGAGCAAGAAACTCACCAGCTAATCTTTCAAAGTAAAAGATAGATAACATGTGGTGCAGCACCTTCTTTGTACCGCAGTGGAGGCTGTGTGCTGCTATTTTTTTTCTTTCTTTCTATCTGGTTGCAATATAACTTGCACTTACTAGTTCCAGATTGGATTTTTACAGCAAGCCAGATCCTTAGCACAGTGAATTGTTGAATATATCCTATTGGTGTTTCACATATTTAATTTTCTTCAATCTCAAAGCCTGTTGATGGGACAAGATGTGCTACACTAAAGCCTTGCTTCGTTTGTGACTTATTGAGAACATCCTGTTCCAAGAAAGCTTAAGGATGATCATCAAAAGATCTACAGAGAATATAATCAGGTGTTTCTTTGTCTGAGACAGGGTAAGATGGGATCAAAACCTATCTCACTGATATGGAATTATCAACTTTCAAAATGAAAGGAAATGCAAAGGGGAGAATCACTTCTGAAACCCTCAAAGCACAATACTCTATAATTCTAAACTGTTGTAGTTAGTGTCTCGATGCTGTAGTGTAAGACACTCTGGGAATAATGAGGGTGCAACAGACGACTTGCAGAAAATATTAAGTGAATTTTATTTGTGTTCATTTTTAAGCATTTTAAGTCATAGTAGCTGACTCTCAGTAGATTTTTATGTTCCTTAAATTGTACTTACTGGGTCTTTATTCCAAAGCATTTCTAAATTTATCACTTTTGTACTGCTTCTCTCTCTTGATGAAGCATGGTTATGTTATCTCTGTACCTTTGTATTATGCTGTTGTCTTTTAGCAGGACAATGCCTCAAGAGCAAATGCAGAATTTTAATATACTTAAAAAATAGCTTCTATCTCCCTTTACTATGGAGAAGAAATAACTCCTTTTCAGTATTTTGAACTATCTCTGGGCTGTCTCAGAAGCTGTTACAAGTGTTATCTTATTGTATGCGTGTTAAACTTCTTATTTTTAAAGTGTGTTTTGAGCCAGTTTGAATTTTTGACTGAAGTGGTTACAGTCTCCACAGTTAAGACTTAAAGTTTTGGTTTGTGATTCCCCCCCTCCACCCCCAAATCTAGAGAAAGGAGATGTTAATTTTCTGTTTATTGTTATGAATGAACTGCATTATAAAAATTTTGGTTTCCTAATATATCAATAACAACTTCTGCCAGTGTTACACAAGTAGGTTGCATATCTTACAAAATTAAATGAAACCTTTTTGAAAACGCTTCTTTCTTGGTCGTATAGCAGCGTGGAGAAAATAACTTACACCAAACTTATAAGTTCCACTATCCTGTTTGTGAAACAGCCTTCTACATTGTTCTGCAAGTGCTTCAACTAGAACTAATCGTCTCTTAGGAAGGGTATCTTATTAGGGAACTGCCTGTGCATCTCCTTTACCTTCCAGTCCTGGGTGATGACTCTTCATAAATTCTCTCCCAAAAGCTGGGTGTTTGTGAGGGGATATGATGTCCTGTCAGTCTGGAGCTCTAGGGCTAGAAGGATAAAGCTGTTTTGTATTTTATTTGCTCCTTGTCGTCATGTCTTGTCAAAGGAGGTTCAGGTGCTCCAGAAGCTGGAGGTCAAGTGGTGGAGGAAAGCTTGGATTATTGTTGTTGCCAGTTACTTGTGGTAGAGTTCAGTGCATACAAGTATGGAGGGTGAAAAGCGCATTTGAGGGGAAACCGCAAGGACCGGTTCTTCTGTTCATATATTTTTAACAGAAAACACAGGCTCTCTCAATTATGCAGTAGAAAATCTGCTGTGTTGGATGCTCCTGTTCTTACTCACATTGACTGTATTTGTAGTTGTGCTTCTGTGATAGAGTTGCTTGATATTTGCTCAAGAAGTTGAGCGTGTTTCCAAGGAGCTTAACTTTTCACTTCTATGCTAACCAGCTGCTGATGCAAATAATAAACATTCATGCAGCTTCCCTTTTTAATTGCTGACAGCTGTAGGCACCCACGTTCTGTGGTGTTCATTCTTGGTATGTTTAACTACATTATGGCCTGTTAATTTAATCCTGAATCACTCAAAACAGCCACTAAGTTCATTCTGAATTGTGCTAGAGTGCAAGACAGTGTGCCTGGGCAAGCTGAGGAGAATCTACAGGATGAGTCAACTCAAATATCTCCCTTGAGTGGAAGTAGGACCATGAATGGAAGAAAGTCATCTTATACCATGTCTGCAGTCTACAACCCAGGGACACTTGGGGAGTTCTTAGTGGGAGGTTGCTTAGCTGAGCTGGGGCTCTGAGGTGGATGAGCTGGTGGCTTTCTATGTCCAGTGCAGTTCCCTGTAGAAACCTCTCTTCAGCCTGGCTTATTGTTTTTAGCCTGCAGTGTGGGAGAAAAAAGGGGTAAGAAGCAGCACATCCTGTGTCAATTTATGACCTTTTAGACTAATGGAGAAGGGAGGCAATTCTGGGGAGAGAGGTGAAAGGAGGGTAGGTTGCATACGTTTTACTGGTAACATTTTTGGAAGCTGCTGCTTAGATATGGAAAAGATCAGTTAAAGCTTCTTCTATTTCTGAGTCAGAGCTTTAAAAAAAAAAAAAATTAAAAAAACCCAACCGAACAAACCAAAACCTGATACATTTAAATTCAGTCTCTAAAACATAATGGTATTTTTTTCACCAGCTTCGTTATTGCTTTCTCAAAATTGCTCATGTAAGTGAGTTTCTCATTTTAAGTTCTCTTTCTCTTGCAAATTCAGCTTTCTTCGCCTGTAACTTTAAGCTGAAGGAAAGTCCTTGTCAGCTTCAGATTTCCTTTCCAAAGAAAAACCTTTAGACTGACATGGGAAAAAATCATAACGAACCTACTGGGTTTGGGTGGCATATCTGTGGATACCACCTTGGAAAGTTCTATATTCCTGGGGAAGGAAGAGCGCAACCATTAAAAAACCTCTCTTGATGATCGCCTGTGTTGAACTGTAAGGAATTGTTTTTTACCTATTGCTGCTAATAGTTTTAGACATGGTAGAGCTCTAGAATTAAAAGACTATAAAGAAGCATTTATCCATGTTAAAAAAAAAAGTTTCATTTTTAAAAAAAACCTTTTTTTTTTCCAAGTTAAAATTTCCATATTTCTTTGGTGGGTTAAGCTGAGAGAGAAATATCAGTCTTTCCTCCTATGTACTTGTGGGGCTTGGCTTTTTTTTTTTTTGGTTCTTCATAATGATATTTTTGGTGTTGGTTTTTTTTTTTTTTCAGATGAAACAGGATATGTCATAAGCCCTATTAAAATAAGCTTCTAGCATGAAAGAGGTTTTGTTTTACATTAGCCTGCTGCTTGTCAAGTAATCAACTCAAAAAGCAGAGGGGAGGGAATGATTTTGAGAACTCAGCTACTTAGTCTTCCTGTGATGAAACAGATGTGATTTACTTCTAAATGCCAGTGAGGGGTGTCTGGGTTGTTTTTTTGAATAAAATAAGATGTTCTGTTGATGCCATTTTCTAGTGAGGAGCTTGCTTAAAGGGACACCAGGTTCAAGCTTAAACATATGGGTTATGGAGAAAGGGAAGCATCAACACTGTCAAGTCTTGCAGCCATTTGTCTTTTCGCAATGGCCAGGGCCTTGCAGAGCAAGGTTTAGCTCTACCTGAAGCCACTTTGGTGAGACCCTGCTGTGAGGGAAGGACTGTGTTCTGCATGGCTCTTCTGGGAACTCTTGGAAAGTTTTTGGTTTTAGGGGATTTTTTTTGTTGTGTGTGCTGGTGTTGTGGTTTTTGTTGTTTTGAGTTTGGTGGCTTGGTTTTGTTTGTTTGTTTTCTGAAATCAACCGTTGTCTTTGAGTACAACTTCTACTTTATCTGAACCTCCAGTATCCAGGTTTTTCTAGAATGCATAGCAGCTTTGGCCTGTGCCTCAGAAGAGCCTGTCCTGGTTTTACTCATGATATTAGCAGTGGGAACTAAAACTGCACCTTGACCATGTGAAATTATTTCCTTTCTTATAATTTTGAGCCATCACCTATTAAATGGCTATGAGAAACTGTTTTAGACTTGTGCAATAGTGTAGAAGAATAACAACTTTCCTGGAACTTTACATGTAGGATGAAAAGTAAAGTTTTACTTAGAAATAGCTGAAGCTTTTCATAAAGACCAGTCAATATAGTCTGTGTTGGGCAGTTGATTTATGTGCTCCCAAGTTAAAATAGATGCAGGTGTAAGAACACTAGAACTGTAAACCATCTTCTCTGCTCTGGTCAGACCCCACCTGGAGTTCTGCATCCAGTTCTGGTAACCCCAACACAAGGAGGACATGAGTGTGTTAGAAAGGGTCCGGAGGAGGGCTGTGAAGACGATCAGAGGGCCAGAGCACCTCTTCTATGAAGACAGGCTGAGAGAGTTGGGGTTGTTCAGCCTGGAGAAGTGACACCTCTGAGGAGACATTATTGTGGCCTTCCAGTATCTGAAGGGAGCCTACAAGAAAGCTGGAGAGGGACTTTTTTACAGGGGCGTGTAATGAAAGGAGAGGGGGTAATAGCTTCAAACTGGAAGAGGGTAGATTTCCATTGGACATTAGAAAGAAATTCTTTACTGTGAAGGTGGTGAGGCACTGGCACGGTTTGCCCAGGGAAGTTGTGGATTCCTCCTCCCTGGAAGTGTTCAAGGCCAGGTTGGACAGGGCTTTGAGCAGCCTGGTCTGGTGAAGGTGTCCTAGCCCATGGCAGGGGGGTTGAACTGGATGATTTTTAAGGCCCCTTTCAACTCTAACCATTCTATGATAAATGTTGTCCTCATTGTAGAAGAACAGAAGATCAAGAAAAGAGTTGAATGGGGCCATCATGACTTCATTTAGAAAAGCAGTTGACATCAAAAACAGGTGTACCAGGCAGCTCTGTAATTGGCTTATTATTTATCTACATCAGGCTCAAATATGAACCAGTCCAACACGTTAGCAGCTGTTGAACTGTACACAGGGAATGGATTACATTACATGCCCTATTGTTCACTTTAAAATTAACATGCCATAATCCTCATTAAAACATCATATATGATATTTCATTGTGATTATTATACAGTTCTCATTAAGGCAAATTATATTACTGAGTTACATTTAACAATGCAATGCACTGTAACAGTTGCATATATTTCAATTAGAAATAAGATTATTCTCGTAGGAGAAATTAGCATTTTGTTTCAGTCTATAAGAAGTTAAAGTAAAATTTCACAGGGACAAGGCTTGTGTGCCTTCTGTTTGGTTGTGTTTTTTTAATAGTTGAATTAGCTGAGGTTTTTATTCTTTTTCACACATATTTGCCACCTCATTCATAGTCTTTCAACTTTGAGGCTGAAAGTCTGGGTGAAGGTGGAAATAAAGTCAGCAGGACAAGCTCTGCAAGGAAAAAATTAGTCCTGCCTTGACTACCTTTTATCTCTTTTTCTAAGTGTACAGAGAAATTCATTTTCACTGAAGCCAATCTCTCTCCTTCTACCAGCTTTAAATTTACCATAGCTCTAGAAATTTAAATTTAGCCAGTCGTACTCTTATCTTAGAGGAACCTTGGTCTTCTTTTTGCTGAGGAAGTGGCTTGATAATGTATTTGTCATCATCCCCCCTCCTGAGTATCACCTCAGGGACTTGATTAAGAACAATTTCCCTTAGTGCTGCTGTCATCAAATGTGGCTGATGTAAAATGTCAGACAGGTTCAGTTCTGATCTCACCGCTGTTTTCACTGTTTATCCTTAGCCTGGCACTGTTGTGCATTTCAATGCGAACCCGCCACAAAACCCTGTATGTGAATTGTCTATGGAATTTGTATATTAGTGTGTTATACATCAACAATAACAGCTCCATAAGACAATGCAGGTATGTGCTTCTGGCTTCAGGTGCTTTTGTGTTTTTCTGTTGTGGAAATGCCTTGTTCCACAGAAGAGCATAATGGACGCTGAATTTAATTCTAGCTATGGAGACTGGAGCAAAGTATGTGTGGGCTTGCATTACAGTTGAGATGCAAGTGAATGGTAGCTGCTTGTAAATAAGTATTCTTGCTACAGATAAATTGGCAGTCCTGCTAGCATTCAAATTACAGGCCTGTGAGATAGGCATTCAGTGATGTAAGTGAATTGAAGTTGTATTCATAAATCTCTTGTGTAACAAGTAGCATTTGGTGATAAATACAAAAATGAAAAAGTATAACTATCTACTTTACCCCCAGGTATTTTGTATAGCAGTGCATACATACAGAATATACTTATACCCAAGAACTATTTGAGGTGGAGTCAAGTTCTCCATAAGTGCCTGGTGCTGGCTATTGTAGGTTAAGGAAAATTCAGTTACCTTTGTGTCTTCTCTCCTTTTCACATATAGACACTTCCTTGAGCAAGGCAGACCTAATTATTTCACTGAATGTTTTCTACTTTTAATGTATTGAGAATATTACACTCTTTAGGATGACCTGTAGCTCTCTTGGGGCCATAACACTCTAATGAACAATGTCACCATCTCAATATAGAAGGGCATATTTGTGCTCAGTTGCACAAAAGCTCAGGGGCAATTTTGAAAAACATCAGCTGAAGACTCTGACCAGGTACTTCTACTGTGTTTAATAAGAAGTGTATTTATGGGGAAAAATTAGCAAGCTCATCTGAAAAGTAAAGGCCTCTTGATATAATCTTGAACCCTATAATTGCAAAGTAGAGGTCACATCTTTTAGCCCTTACTTATTCAATTTATACTGAAATAGTTAAGTACAAACCAGGTAGAAAGTAAGGGCCAGTTTGGTGCCCTGAATTCTGAATTTAGTCTGCTGAATAAGAAAACATGGACAATAGAATTGGCTTGAGTTTAAAGGATATAGTCAGATTTCACTTGGTTTTTGGTCAGATAAAACATACTCCATGGAAGACTTAAGATTCTGTAGAAACCATTTTTGATAGACAGGAAATCATGACAGAAAATTTCTAGACCATCCTAGAAATGTAGAAAGGTGATTGTAACTTCTATTTGCTAGTATTATACCTTAAGGGAATTAGATACAAAGAAGAAAAAAAATGGTTACTTTGGTATTATTAACTTGAAGTGTTGTGCTGAACTTAATGACGTGTTTGCAGTACCCTCTACTGTCTCATTCATAGTTCAGGATTTATCCTTGTTTGCTTGCTGAACATTAAATAAAAATAAATCCTTTCTAAATGTGTCACATCAGTCTTTTGGCTGCAGTAATTGGCATGAGGAAGGAAATACGCCAAGTTGGGTTCCCAGCAACACAGTTTGTCTTTGAAGATGTGGAAAATATATGAATACTTTGTATGTGATCCACAGTGTTATTAGGAACAACAGCATCATTATTTAAAATGAGTTAAAGATGTATTCAGAAGAAATAACAGTAACCTTTACTGTATACTCTTGCTCTTTTCTAGCTTCATCCAGTTTGGACGATTCAAGGTCCTGGCTGAAACTGGAGATACAGTACAATACAATTCTTATACAATAGTGTATTGGAATGTTTTCTTTCTATAGTGTGAGCTGCTACCAGAAGCTATAGACGTCTAATTTGTTTACCTCTGCATAATTTATTGTTTAACAGAAGAAATTAAAAGCCTGAAGTCATATTTCTCACTACAGAGGTGAATTGCAATCTGGAAGAAAATGCAACCATGTGTCTGATGATGAATGCCATACATATTTATTAGTCCTCATTTAAAAGATTACTTTAAATCGGTATCAGGCTTGTAAAGTTAGCACAGAATTTTACTAATATGAAAATATCAGTTGACTTTCAGATGTGCTTGTACTTATACTACTTGCTTAAATGATAAAAAGTGTTTTGAAACACTACTTTCTGCAGACCTTGGGAATGAGTGACAATAGAAGTTAAGATACCATTTTGAATCTAAGACCAGCTAAGTAGAGGAGAATATTTTCTGTCCTACTTTCTCTGAAAGCAGGAGTGCTCCAATTTCCTTTCACTAAGGTTCCTAAAACCTTCATGGCTTTTGGAGGATTAACGGAACTTTCGTGCATCTTTGATAAATTTGATTCTTCAGGTCTCAACAGCTGGCACTTTGTTCATCTTTCCTCCATGCAGATGTGTGTATTACAGAATATTCATTTGAGGATCTTCATCCAGATCAGGTAGATCTTGATAGAGAAATGCAAATGTAATCGTTGTTGTTGTTGTTCCTGCTGGGATTTTTTTCATGTGCTTTCATGAAAGTTTTCTGTACCAATTAAGTTGGAGAGGGAGATGATGTAAAAAATAAAATAAAATAAAAAAATTCTTGTCTCCAAAGCTATCTTTAAAACTAAAGCAATCAATAACAGTAATTAATAATATCCTTCTTCTTTCGTCTATTCTGTGGCTTTGTATCAATTAACAATTTAATGCCTTGCACTCAAAAGACTGAAACTAGCAATAAATCAGAGCTGACACTGCTCTGTATCCCACCTTCACCCTGGGAAGTCCCTAAGCAGTTAATTAAGACATCTCTCTGGTTACTTTGCCCAGCAGCTGGATGAGAAGTGCTCCAGGGTGGTGAAGACACTTTAAAGTGTTTTCAGGACTGACCCCTTACAGCCTGGATCTTGCTGTAACTAGCATTGATACGTGCAAGCAAAACTTAATACAATATAATGTTACCTCAGATTTGTCCAGTGAACTGATGACAGCATCAGAGGCTGGGCAGGGAAGAGGGAGGGGGGGAG
>NW_010168886.1:12106-36167 GCF_000695765.1 Mesitornis unicolor
TACGTTAACGTGCTCTGAATTGAGGAAACTCCTTGCTGACCAGCAGATACATGAAGATCAGCCCTGTCAAACCCTTGTGCGTGCTCATCTTGGTGCTAAACCTCTCTCTGCAGATAGCGGGCAAATTTGTGTAAGCTTTAACCCTTCCATGTAGGAATACCTGTTAGAGACTGTCTTGCTACTTTTTCAGCTGACTACAAGAGCTGGACAAAGGTGAGGGTTGAAACTGCCTTTCTGTTCTGTTTTCTACTGTACCAACTGCATACACCAGGTTGGGTGGGAGTGTTGATCTGCCTGAGAGTAGACAGACTCTACAGAGGGACCTGGACAGGCTGGATAGATGAGTAAAGGCCAATTGCATGAGGTTCAACAAGGCCGAGGTCCCTGCACTTGGACCACAACAACTCCATGCGGCGCTACAGGCTTGGGAATGAGTGGCTGGAAAGCTGCATGGAGGAGAAGGACCTGGAAGTGTTGATTGACTGTTGACTGAACATGAGCCAGCAGCATGCCCAGGTGGCCAAGAAGGCCAACAGCATCCTGGCCTGTATCAGAATTAGTGTGGCTGGCAGGAGTAGGGAAGTTATCTTTCTCCTGTACTCTGCACTGGTGAAGGCCGCACTTTGAATGCTGTGTTGAGTTTTGGGCCCCACACTAAAAAAAAGGACATTGAGATGCTGGAGTGTGCCCAGAGAAGGGCAAGGAAGCTGGTGAAGAGTTTAGAGCATAAGTCTTATGAGGGGCAGCTGAGAGAGCTGAGGTTATTTAGTCTGGAGAAAAGAAGACTGAGGGGAGACTCTTCACAATTATCTGAAAGGAGGTTGTAGCAAGGTGGGAGTCAGTCTTTTCTCCCTCATAGCTAGTGATAGGACAAGGGGTAATGGCCTTAAGTTATGTCAGGGAAGGTTTAGGTTGGATATTAGGAGGAATTTCTTTACTGAAAGGGTTGTCAAGCATTGGAACGGGCTGCCTGGGGATGTGATGGAGGTGTTTAAAAGATTAGATGTCGTGCTTAGGGACATGGTCTAGTGGTGGACTTAGTAGGGCTGGATCAGTGGTCTGACTCAATGAACTTGAAGGTCTTTTCCAACTGAAATAATTCTATGATTCTGTTTTCCAACAGGATTAAAGAGGAGTGGTCCTGTAGAAAAAATCCTGAGGATGATGAGCTTTTGTATCATTCACCCTACAGACTTTATTACCCAGGCTTTGATTTTCTTGTGTGTTGAGTGACTGTAGCCAGTAATCCTAGGGCTGTCATGAAAGACTTCAGATTCAAGAAGATCCAACCAGCATTTCAGAAACATCATTCTGGCACTTCTGTGACTTTAGAACCTTTTGTTTATTTAAAAAAATGCACAAGCTGTTTATAGCACCTTTAAATAGCTCTAAATGTGTTCCCCTATTTACTTACTTCTCTATAGCAATGAATCACTTCAAAGTGCTCTCCAGTGAAATAGCTCACTGCTTGTAGTCCATGTGTGCTTTGATTGCTGTCATTATCTGTGTGAAGCTCCACTTCGCCACTCAGTGTTCGCTATGGATATATTCATGGCTGTGTTGACAGTGATTAAGTGCATTTAATTCCAGCTCGGACCTAAGAAGGTTTTTGTATTGTGCAATGAAAGTTTATTTAAAAGATATGAAATAAGATAACTACACCAATGTGCGAATCTAAATCAACTGCTATGTTGCTTCATTTTTTTGTTTTCCTTTTTTTTCTTTACTCTTTGTTCAGTTTTGTCTTGAGCTAAAACAAGCTTTAACATAATTGAGATCCCTGTTACTTTTTGCCAGAAATATCTGTGGTGGCAAGTACATTTTTAAGCTAGCTGGAGTTAGAGAGGGCACAATTTCCTGCATTTGTGACAACTTACAGTTCTATCAAGAAAGAGTTCCTTTTTTTTTTTTATAGGAAATATCTGGAGAGTAGAGGTAAATCAGCAAGGGCAGCGTTCATTATGACAAGCTGATTGCCAAGATATGCAGATGAATTTGATGAAGATGAAGGGTTCTATCTGTCACTTTATGCTGAATAAATTGCTTTCAGTGATGAAATTGGGTTTTCTCTTCTTCTACTTAATACCTGAATAAATCAAAGCAGCGCACAAACAAAAGCCACACTGGAATTCGCCCCAGAGATATATATGGACCAATAAGTTTTACTCTTTACTGAAAGAAGAGGTATTCCAAAAAAAGACAGTGCACAGCCCTGTAGAAGAATTTTCTGACATAAATGTAGTCTCTTCGATGTATGACCACAGTAAAAGTACTGCTGCTGCTGAGGTTATCACCCAGTCATGTGACTTGAAGAATAAAAACTGACAGGGGAAAAAACTACTAACCAGGGTAACTGCCCTTTGAAACACCTCTGTTTCTGAAAGTGGGTAAAAAATAGTAATGGAAGGAACTAACAAAGCTAAAGAAAAACAGTGTTGTGTGCTCTTAGGAGGGTGTTTTTCCTTTTCCTCTACCCCCTCATGTTTTGGGCTGGACTGGAATTTTTTCCATCACAGTTAATCTTAAAATTAAATATTCCTAAGGCAATAAGCTGACCTTTTAATAAAAGAGAACTTAGTAAAGATGCAGATTTTGATAGGCTTAGTTGTAGGGCAATGAAGGGCAAATGCCTGCTTTTTGAAGCCTCCTTTATGGGAGCAAGTGAGAAAGGCACTTCAGGATATATTAATCTGATTATAAGCAGTAAAGCTTGTAGTCAAAGCTTGTCTTGTCTTGGTGAGCGTAATAGTAAGACTGAAGATAATAACACGTTTTGCTGAGTGACCAAGTATGTTAGCATGTGCTAGTTACTAATGTGTGGCTTTTCCTTAGGACTCTTGTCTGGTGAGCTTGTCCTTGCACTTGAATCTCAACCTTCACCGAAACATGCTTGTTCAGCCTCAAGGAAATGAAAGACGCTTGAATGGTGATAAAAAGAGGTGTGCTTTTCCCTAAAGAGCTGTATTCATTGGGGCTTCAACGCCTTCATGGTTTCCTGATTGCAGCAGCTGCATTGCTTGAAACGGTCTTGGGATGAACCTGAGTGATCTAGGTTTTGTTCACGGTCCCTGGGGCATCACTTCCCTTGGGCCTCTCCAAGTGTAAATAACATGGGGCCTGACATCTCTTCTGCAATTATTGCCAGTTTTCCCCATCATACTGTAAGTATGATGTGCTCTGTGTAGGCAGGGCTGTGGTGTGTTTTACTATGTGCTATGCATCATCCATGCATGAATTGATAATCACAATGAGGTAGCAGTTAGGGATGTCTGGTTTTGAGACACTACCACACAGCACATGAAAATGGGTCTTACCTGCTTCCAATTGAGGCTTATTTTAGAAACAGAACTGATTTCTGTGTGGGGAAACCCTCGTCTTTACTCAGCTGGTATCTGTTCTTCATGTATGGACTAACTATGTGCCTGTGCTTCAGGAAGATACAACACCTTGAAACTCTCCTGCCTGTTCCCCTAAGAGCTGTTTGCTCGCCTTATCACTTAGAGGGTTTGTGATGGGTCTTTTTCAACCCTAAACATGTAGGAAAAGTAGTATAATAAAAATCAAAGTGAGATCTTATGAAAGGGGAAGATGATATTTATTTACAAAATGTTTAAGCAAGTTGATGTTAAGTGTTCATACTCTGCACTCATATTTCATTCTCTCACATCTGTGTATTTGCAAGCACCAAGATGAGCATCCAAGTGGACTGATTGCAGAGAATAAGGGAGACCAGCTGACAACTCCTCATCATGTCTGAGAGGTGCTTCTTGATAAGAGTTCCTGGAGAGGTTCTTTATGGTATATGGAGTCATCAGCTCCTGCAGGATGGTCCTTTGCCTCAGGATCTTGCTGACTACAGCCTCCATAAATCTATAAATCTTCATTTGGGTTGCTCCCTATTGTCTGGTTGGGTTTTTGTTGGTTGGTTGTTTTTTTCCCCTCCCATTCTGAATACGGAGAGGGTCTGGCCTCCTTTTGGTGAACAAGAAATGGATGGCTATACATGATATGCTGCAACTTTCTTGCTATTCTCTTGCTGGGAGGATACAAGGTATTCTGCTGATGAGCCACTGTGCTGTGGTCTCTTCAAAGTGCAAGCCGTGTGGTTGTGCCATAAGCAAGATGTTCCTCTGTGTTCTTGCTAGAACCAGTGTCCTGGGAACGGGGTCCTTTATTATCAACGTAGGCTTTTTTTCTTTCCCTTTATGCTGCTTTCTGATGCTTGACACACATTTCCATTCATAATTCTTTCACACCAACCTCTAGTTAATATTTCTGTTAAATGATATATGGCCATTGGATAAAACAGTTTAAGTTGTATGTAGGTAACCTCCTACTTCAAACTACCTTTTGAAAAGTGTGTTATTTTTCTTTTCCCACAAGCACCCAGAATACTTATTAATATCTGAAAACTTAGAAGAAAACCCAAAATAAACACAATAGAAAAAATAAACACATGCACATTGGCTGAGCACGCAGAAAGTTATTGCTTCTGAAAATTCTTTTCGGATTGTTATAGCTTCCTATTGGTAGCATAAAAATACTAAAATTCAATGTGTAATGTTAAAATGTAAACTGATAAAGCAAAATCAGTTACTTTCTTCCCTGTTCTAAGCAGTGCTAAACTATGTTGGTTGAAAGGGAAAACATCGCTATAATAATTACCCTTGAGGTTTTATTGCTGGTGGTACAGTACTGCATAGAACTGTGACTGTAGCTGTACAAGCAAGAGTCTTCTAGGACAGGGACATATCTTCTGTCTTAATTTACACCACATGAACTCTTGACCACTGTATTGTTTTTTGGAACCATTTTTGCAATATTTCTTGATTAAGCCTCTGTGTGGCACTTGTCTTCAAGACCCAATAGCTGAAAGAGCAGAGCAAATAAAAATAGCAAAGGGATTCATGGTGGGTGAGGGTGGTGGTGGAAATAAGTGCTGTGATGTTGTTAAAACTCTTTATGCTGTTTTCATTTAAAATTGAAGGTAGAAACTTGTGTGGTTTCTATACACAGCTTTACAGGGCTTGCATCACGCTTGGGGCTATGTGCAACTTGCTGGGAGTGATGGATGATTGATTTTGTGCTAAGAGAAAGTGGAAGTTGCATTTGTGTGTGTTTGAGTTCAAAAATCAAGAAGCTAAATACACAGAAAGAAAACCTTATGATGAAGAGTTCCGTTTGGAGAATACAAAATAGTGGAGGATGTCTCTAATTACTAATTAGTTCCTGTCCTTTTTAAATTATTTTTTTTTAATCCCTGAAGTAATTTCAATTATCTGTGAAAGGTACTCAAATTAAAAATTTGCTGCCTTTTCCTACATCTTGCTTTTTCAGTGTGAATAAAAATCATGTGTCTATTTGAAATAGTCAAGAAGAAAGAAATAGGCAAGATTAATAACCTAGAGTATTTGTTAATCATGTTTGTAGTCTCTGGTTTCGTCAGGTGAATAGGTGTTTGCAACTTGATGACACTGAATCAAAGGGCAAACCAGACTTTTCAGTGATTTGAAATATTCTGAAATGTGGGTTTCTTTCTTGTTTCTGTGGGCCTGTCAGTTTTTTTCTTTTTAATTATATTTAAAAATTTAAATATTTTAATCTTTAGGCCTTGAAGGAGTTAGGTTTTAGTCTTTTCCTAATTTGTTTTCTTAATTTCCTTTCTCAGTCATAGTCCTCACAGAAAAGTAAAGTGAGGAGATGGAGGGTAAAAAACTATTAGTCAAGAAAAGTAGATGATCTATGCACTTCATAGAATATGAAGAGAATATGTTGTTTGGTTTTGGTTTTTTAAGTGAAAGTTGTTGGGCTTTTTATTGTGTGTGTGTTGTGGGCTATAAAATTCTGCTCATTGCAGTCCTATCCATGGAGCGCTGGCTTTGCTTAACTTCCCCTCTCTTCAGTGGTCTCCACATCTGCAGTTGTCTGATCTGTTGTATGCACCGTGGAAGTATTTCTGAAAGAAGCAGGTTGCTTGTAAACAGCCGTTCCTCTATGTGACACCACTTTTACTGCTTCCTCTCTGTGTCTTGGAGAGTACCAATACTCTGTGGGTTAATAATGTGATAATACTGTGAAAAATTACTAGCCTGGCGTGTTGCAGTCAAAGTAGAGAATCTCAGAGGTCACTCAACTTTTAAAAAAAAAAAAAAGACAACCAAAAAAACCTTCAACTGGAGTCCATTTTTCACAGTGTTTCCCTTCTTTCTTATATTCTACTGGTGCCATGCACCGCTCTCTATGCTTGGTTCTAGACCTCCTCCTTCCAGAGCTGCATGATATTCAGGAACAAACATTGCTGCCTTTGGTAGGGGGGAACTGACGTGGCTTACTGATGGTTTCAGCTTTGTGTTGGTATCAGCATCAAAGCTTTTTGTTTTTGTTTTCCGCTCCCTAAAACAGCAACCGAATGTAATATCAGCTTAATTTTAATGTTAAACAACTTCATCTATTTTGTCATGTCCCCTTTTCCTGGTTGTTTATCAGCAGTAGTAGAGAGTCTGCACTGTGACATAGGAGTGTCAGGGTTTGGAGATCTTTACCGATAGGAGTTGTATCAAAGAGGTGCAATCAGGTTCATAGGGATGTGCATTTGCTCTTTCCATGAAAATTGTAAAGGGCTGAATTACGCACAAACTTGAGTTGGGTTTTTTCCTTTATTTTTTTTTTCCCTCCCTTGTCATCTTATCAGCACAGCTTTGATTTTGCCCATTTACATAGCAATACCCTTCAGTGGTTTGGAGGGATCTTTAAATAACACCTTTGTTAGGGTTCTTATGCAGGAAAAGTGCAGGAAGGAACATTTTCAGAATTACCTTTTGGGAGTGGATATAGTCAGTGCTGACCCTGCAAATGTTCAGAGATGGAAATAATAGATTACAGCATTTCACATTAAAAAAAAATTCTTACGCATTTTAAAAACTACTGTACTGTAAGTTGGTTCTTGTATCTTTTTTTTGTAATTTGCACTTCTCTTTAAAAAAGCACCTATACTCATTTAGCCCCACCCCCTCCCCCCTAAAAAAACCCCAACAACCAAAAAACCCCCCAGAACAAATAAAAAAACCCCAAACCAACCCCCCAGACCCACCAAACCTCAAATGCATTTTCCAGCACTTTATGTGACAACACTCTATGATTGGTGTAAGAATGACGACGCAGAGTTATGGAGCCCAAGTTGTGTTGGGGGTTAAACAAGGTGATGTAAAGGTCCCTTCAAGCCTCAGAAATGTGTAGATCTAGAGAGAGAGTGAGACAGTGTGAGATGCATTATTAGAAGTTTCTTTCCATACCACCTACAACTAATAGCCTGCTGGGACTAATCCCAAGTATAAATGAATCGTCTAGGATTTGTATTTGTGTCTTTTGAATTGGTAGTGGAATGAAGCCTGCAGTGAAATGCCTTGGTGGAAAATGTCAGTGACAGTACTTGGTGCATCTATTTCAGCAAATTGGAGACCTGTGTTTCTCTCCCTTTGCACCTTGATGAAATCATCTGCCTAATCATTAAGGAATAGCTTAAAAGCAAATTTAAACGGGATGTTATGTGATGGTCCATTTTCTAGCAACTTTAGTGACAACCAAGGAGTGAAATAGCACATAAGTGGAGGTTTTGAGCATGTTCTTACAGAGAGAGAGGTTTCAGTGCTCTCTCAGAGATTAATACTGTATTGCAATGTCACATTGTAGAGGCACGTCTGGAGGTCCCAAATGTTGTTATGTCATGGACTTCTTTATCACTGGTAGCTGATTCCCAGTGGTAGCAAAGATGCCTTGCTGTATGGCACCACACAAGCTGCTTCTGCTGCTGCTTTCCAAAAGGGAGGAAGGGATGAGCCAGAAGTGGTAGTGATAGGGCTTTCTTCAGGCCTGGGAAGGCTTAGGCTTGTCTGAGAAGCTTTTGCTGTGCAGCCAGCTGTTCCCTGACCGTTTGGGAGGAAGGAGCACTCAGATAGGACCTGCATCTGTCACCAAAGAGCATGCTGAGGTGTTGCTGGACCATAAAAAGCTTCAGGACCCAAATGTTCTTTGGGTTGCAGAGGTTGGTGGGAGCTGTGGTTTAATGCAAAGAAGGGATGAAGACTGTTCACTTTAATTGTTAATAGCCATCAAGAACAGAAACAAGCATCTTCAAGTCCAAGAGAGAAGAAATAATAAGAGATCGGTAAGATTTAAATGTGATCCAGTCCTGGAGAACTTGTAAGAACAATTCAAGTAACAATATTTGGTAAGTTTCACTAAAAGAAAAACATGTCATGCTTAAAAATCAAACTTTATTTTGTGGAGTGCCTTAGTTTTTCTGGGTCTGAGCTAAAAAGAGGTTCAAGTCAGATGATGAAATGAGAAATGTAACCTTTACTTGCATCAAACATGTAAAGGGCAGGTACATTACAGAGTTGTGTGAAAATAATGCAGATTTCCAGTTAGGCTCTTTAAAATGAGAAATTCAAGAAACATTTTCCTATGGAACTATTTGTTTAAAATCTGTTCCTCAAGTGGAATATTCTAGAATATCCATGAGATTTAAATACACATCTGTTCAGGTCTCGTCCCCCAGGAGGGGAATGCAGATAGATACCGTGAAGTTTGTTAGAGCAAGTGTAGGATACTTCTAGTTTACTGCAATATTTTTCCTTCTTAGTTGCTGTTGCACTCCGGTTAGAGACTGGGATGAGAATGTTTGTTCGAATTCTTGGAGACAGAATTGAGACTCAAAACGGAGTCGAGCGCCAGGTAGCTGTATTTGCCCAACAACTGGTGTGCAAATGAAAAAGGGGAATGAGAGAGAGAGAGAAAGGAAGGGGGGGGAGTTACCACTGTGGAACGTTGATGTCTTATCAGTCCGATTCGTTGTCCAGTCTGGTGGGAGAACGTGCGTTTTGTCCTTGCGTCCCTTCTGTGCATTCCCTACCATGCTGCTCCTTTTCAGCTCTTCTACTGGCTGTTTTGTTACATATTCATTAGTTTCCATGAACTATTTAGTGTATTCCGAGAACTGTTTTGCCTTACCACCCCCACCACTCGGCAGTGGCACACATGCCCAATGCCGTAGCTTGAGGGTCTCAGACCCTGGGTCTGGGCGCATGTGTTGGGGTTAGATTAGACTTCTTGGAATTGTTTCTGCTTATGAAAATGGGAAAGTTCTAATAGGCAGGATGCACCTGCAGGACGCGGTGCTGGTGGTGCAACAGCAATGTTGAGACAATATCTGATACAGTCTCTGACAGTTGCCGATCGGAGTTTTCTCAGTACTCAGTCTGTTGAATTATAGAGAAATAAATACAGCTTATATCACGTGTCAAGTTGATAGGAAGGTGTAACAATATTCGAGTTTTTTTTAAACTAAATGTTACTGAGGTTGCATGTAAAAAAAATTCTGGAGTGTATTGGGAAAGAATGACTGATTTGCAAGATTGGTAATGAACTAGTTTTCAAAATACAAACAGTTTTAAAATGACAAAGCTTTTCCACTTGTCCACATTACCTATATTTTTATGGGGTGTTTGCTGAGCTATATAATGCTAAAGGAAGAAGTTAAAATGAAAACTGTTAAAATAATATTAAAAATATATAAAATATGAAAGCAGGACTTGGCGACCTAGTCCCTACTTGTGTGTTCAAATGGTACTTTTCTATGCTGAGGTCTCTGCTATTAAGAGAATTGTTATGATAGTAACTGTTGCCAGAAATCCATTTGGACTACATAACGTGTGAAAGGCTTAATTACGAACGAGTAAGCACACTTTGGTTGGCGTGGAAATACAGAAGCTAATTTTGCACCTGTCATATTTTCACGCTGCAGTTGCTTGGCTTATTAGCTATTACTTTTCCACTAGCTCCAGAATCCAACCTCCTCCCTCTATGATTCCAAAAATAAAGTTATGCTTTTGGTAAGGGACACTGCACAGATGCTTCCTTGTGGGAAGTGTGGGTGTGTGCAAGACTTTGTGCCTATTTTCTGAAAAATGCACCTTGTTTGACCACAGGTAACTCACCTTTTGATTTCTGCTCTCAGCCCATTGAAGCTGACGGTTTCCAGACAACGTAATTCAAAGGGCTGGACAGTAAACAGACTTCTCAAAGTACTGTAGATTGGTTTTGTATACCAGGTTTTCTGAAGTGATGCCTCTCCTCCAACTGTAGCTCAGGAGTAATGACCTGTATGATTTTTATCAAGAAACTATTTTTGAGAGCAGACTTGAGTTGCACTGATCTGGATGGTCCTGTGCAGAACCAGTGGTTTGGGCATATGGAGTACACAGTGGAATCTAAGTCATAAATAAGTCTGGCCATAGACCGGAGCTATACCTCTCCATTGGGTCTGTAAGGCAGAGTTGGGTACAAGCTTGCAGAAGGAAAGACTTGATTCCTCTTCCAATTGGAAAAAAAATGATTTAATAATGTACCAAAACAAGTAATTTCTGCTTTGGAAGAAATGTAAGTCTTTTGAGCATGGACTCTCAAGTAGATAGGCGTTCTTGAGACATATCTGACTTCCTGTAGTTTTGAGCGGTGGAACTTATCCAATTGATGTCTGAGATGCTGTTAAAGTTTGCAAAAGATTTTATTTTCTGGGCATAATTATATGTCTGCTTTGTTTTACTATGTTAACAATATGAGTCAAGTTTCTAAAGACTGCCATTACTATGAAGCTGAGAGAGTGTGTGTGCAGTGACAATTTGTATTAAAAATTAGTTATCAAGAAATGAAAACAAAGTGCGTTTGACTCATATTGAAATGTCATGAATTTATGGATATCTTGAAACAAGGAAACTTAATGAGTGGCTTTGGCTTTAAAAAGTAAAAATTATTCAAAGTATGGAAGTTGTCCCATATTGTAACTCTATTGTGCAGCAATGAAACTTTCCAGATGAAATCATATTCAACTCAAACTTATCAGACCAGCGATGTGAGAACATGTTTTCCTCTAATATTTATTGAATTTTACGTCTGGGGAGGGGGCAGGGAGCTGGCAGATAGGACCATGGGTAGAGGACTTTACACAAATTAACAAGATGCTGTTGAATGACTTGCATATGGCTTAGTGCATCTCCACAAGGTCTTATCTGAGTCAATAAAGCTATACAATAGCACAAGTTGGGTGTCATGATTATTCTTACAACACCAGCGTTGTAGCTCTGAATTTAAAGTGCATTGCAGCTACGTGTATGTGCCTTGTACATACTGCTTGGTAGGCAGGTCTAGTGATGGGGAAGGCAGTGCTATTTAATACATTTTTCCCCTGTGAATTTTCTTTATCCTACAATCTGTTAATAAAATTAAAAAGAGTCTTTTCAAGCTAATTGTCATTAAATCTTTCAAATTTCAGAGAGGAGGCTCTGAGTCTTCAGCAGATGGTTGGAAATGAAACGCACATTGGGGGGAACAGAGACTCTGCCAAATCTGGACCTTGAACAGAACTAGTCAAATAAACAGAAGTGAGACACAGCGGGGATGGTTTGGAATAGGCTTTATTGTGGCCAGAAAGCTTCAGGCTGTGAATGACCTAATCAACCTAAGCTCCAGACATGTACCTAATTTAGCTTCTACTCTACCATCCTCATAGCACTCCATTTCACTTCATTCACATACTGCACTAACAGATATGAGCTCTTTTAAAAGTGGAAGGTTATATCTCTTCTGGCTTGTCCTCTTTTCATTGTTTTTGTCCTATTCAACTCTCCTAATATCTGTATTCTTAATTTTCTCCTTTAGTTTCCCTGTTCTTTCATCAGACTCAATTCTAGCGTTTTTCATGCATTTAATGAGTTTAATTTTACTTGTCATTGTGGTTCTATGAGAACAAGAAAAAGAAGTAATGGGAGCAGAGCTGCTTGGTGTTGGGGCAGGGGTGTCTGGAGGGCAGTTCAGTTCCCACTTATTCCAAAGGATTTCTGTGTGATCTTGTGTCCTGTCTCATTTCCATGTTTGCAATGTGGAGATGCAATAGTCTCTTGCTGAACACATTTCCTACCCTGGATGGTCGCTACTTTGGTTAGGACTGCTGTATGTTACTTGAATAACAAACAAGCTTGGACCTGCTTCAGTTCATTTAGCCAGGCTTGGCATGGTTTCATACGTGCTGCCCACAGACATTACTGTGTGTAGTCCTGCTAGGAGAACTGTCTGCAGAGAGTATCTGTGAACGTTACAGGGACGCGGACCTGTTCTGAAAACACTTGTGCAGACAAGAAACAAGAACAAAGTAATGTGACTCTGATAATATTTAAGCATTAGCCAGGACAATGACAAAATGCTATGGGCATCCTCCAGTTAATAACTAAATAACTGCTAAATTGCGTCATGTTTGCAACCAGTGTTTAAAGAATGGTTCAGTGTGAAATTCTGTATGGCAACAGCTTATCTGTCACTGTGCTGTGAATTTGGTTAGCAAACTGGCCTAGCCTTATTTTAAAAATATTACGTATCACCATAAAACCTTTCTCACTTGATACTTTTTAATCATGGAAGAAACGGTGTTGTGGCCTTTGAATCAGTCTCCGCATTATACCAATTGACATGAACTTTGGAAATCTTTTTGTGAAAGTTAGGTTACCTTTGAGAGTGAGAGGGGTTATTTAGGGAGTTTGATGTGAGTCCATAAAAAGTCACTTGGATTTATGAGGAATTATTGCTCTGAAATTCAAGGGGACAGGAATTAGTCTGGTGTACTAGGTGCTGGTTCGCATTGCCCAAGGTGATATTCCTAAACTCTGGAACAATGCTATCACTGTTTTGGCATGAATTCAGTGGTTCACACAGTGTAATGCAAGTGATACATAAGTTCCCTTTGTCATTCTGGTTTCAAGTGTCCATAGTTGGAATGATTTACTGGGATTGTAACTCCATTTACAATTAGTAGGCTTCTTTGGGCCCACTAGGTTTTATTCAGAGCCCATTGAAGTTAACGGACGGGAAAAAAAAATCCCTTTGACCTCATTTGGCATTGGCTCAAGCTCTTTGTGGCTGAAGCTGATGGCTTCATCAAAATCCACTTAACCTTCCAGGGATGAGTGTGCGGCAGGGATGCTTAGGTCATTCTGGAGTTTCATGGTTTGCTGGAAGGGGCTTGACTAGTTTCCCTTGTTATTCTCTTTATTACCAATCTAGATGAAAAGAACAACTTGAAAAGTAGCAAAAGCCAGTGTTATATCTTGTATGGTCTGTAACAATATGTGGTCCAACCTCAGCATTTTTTGGGTAACACAAGATTCATACAGTTAAAAATTAGTGTAACAGATAAACATGCCTTAGAATCAACTTTCTGACATGTTTCTTTCCTTTTTTCAAAATACTGAAAGTCTCTGAGGTTAAAAAACAAACTACCCTTCCCTCCCCCGCCCCATTATTCGGGCATGTTCCTGAATCTTTCTATATTTTAGATCTATCTCTGATGAACAATTCTACCCAAATAAACACCTAAATATAAGCAATTATATAGTATACTGATTTGGAACTGATTTTTTTTTCCAAGAAAGTAAGAAAACAAATAGAATACAGATGAAGAAATTTATCTGCCCTCCTTAACCCTTCCTAAAAGACTTGTGAAAAATTCCATATAATCTCTTTAGTCTAATGCTCTGCATTACCATATAAACCAAATTTTTGAGATGTTATTCTCGTATGTATTTTTTTTCCTGTCCTGGAGAATTAATTTAGATGAAGCTCTCCCACTTCCATTCAGCTTTGTAGGACACAGAAGGTGGCTTTTCATAGAGCTTCTCCAAGCTACAGCCCATCAGTACACCAGAAGAGCTGCTTTATTCCTGAATGCCATGCTGTATTGTAAGACTGGATACATTTAATGAACCTACAAAGTGGATCTTGCTTCTCTGCCCCTAGGGGTTAAGGAAAAGCGTTACCAGCACCAACATGAGTCTGGACATAGTCCTGGGCAATCTGCCATAGGGGACTCTGCTTGAGCAGGAGGACTGGATGTGATGACCTCTGGGGGGTCCCTCCTAACCTCAGGCATTCTGAGATTGTTTCATGAGGAATTTTATGTAAAGGCAAGAAAAGGAGTGAGAGCTGGTTGTTGATTCCTCCAGGTCAAAATTGAAAGGAACAGATCTCTTTCACATTCTCATTGGGCTGATGTGCTGAGGTAGGATGCTGCAAATAACCACTTGTGAGACAACTGGGCTTTGCATTACTTGGGATGGTCTCCATGGGTCTTCTGAAGATACATTCCATGTCCCTTTAATTAGCTCTAGTAGCAAGGAAAGCTACTTCCACTGTTGAGGGGTATGTTTTCAAAGCAACGTTCAGAGCTTTGGTGTGTGACACCATTAAACATTTATGTGCATTTTCAAACAAGGATCCTCAAGGCTAGAGGTAACTCTTTGATCTTTAAAAAGCTTGCCACATAGGGAAGTGAGTTGGAATGTATACTTATGTGTGAACACTTGCAGGTAATTAGATTTTAGTTTAAGGGCTGCAGGACTTTGCAGAAATGATTCACATTTCAGAAGGCTCAAAATAAACATCAATTCCTATTTATCTCAGGGGATTTAGAAGGGCATTAAAAACCCCTTTAATGGCTTGAGCCATGCTTTATTAATTGCTTTGTTGAAGAGAGAAAACCTGTGGGAGTTTGTGTATTAAAATGGGATGTGAACCAGCAGAAAACTAAGCAGGATCTGATTTTATTTTAAAGAGAGTATGAAATACACAGCTGAGCTTTCCTCTGCATTTAAAAGATTACTACCCTAATATATACAGTTTCTTTGTTTTTAAGGAAGCATGCTTGGATTGAGCCATAATTATATGTGAAAGCATTTGAGCTAGTTATTCAGTAATGAAGGAGTAGGATCTGTCTAAACAAAGTGACAAGCAATTAAGGAGCCTGGGGGAGTTGTCTTTTTGTCATATCTGAAAATAAAGTTATCAGATTATTGCCCAAATTGTTCTATATTTGACAATTGTATCTACAAAGGGTCCCTACAGTAACTTTGCAAAGATGGCTCTGTTTTGTGTACTGTCTTTGATGGGAGTCAGCGGAACATAGGTTTTTAATTGAGGTTTTTCTTATTTTCCATATGCAAAGTTCATCTTAAGGAGGTCTACTGAGAGAAGGTGAACATTTTCCTTGTTGGGTGAAAAATGGCCTCTTTAAACAAAATAAAAGGTAGCTGACTACTAGTGTTCCTGGCTCTTAAACTGATAAATTAATACTTCAAATCAAAATTACTATCTTGTTGAACTTCCCTTTTTGGTTGCTTGTATTTTCACTGTATTGTTGATTTTTGTTTGGTTTGGATTTGATTTTTTTTTTAATAAAGAATGCCTGGTTTTATTTAATTCCAATTGCACTGCAATCTTTAGTGTATTTTACCTCTTAATTCTGTTGTTAATGTTGGTGAGCTTGTTGCAGAACAAATTTTCAAAACCCTGGCGTGGATAGTCCTGCTATGCTCTGGATATGTCCCTTTACCTTCTTTTTCTATTATACTGTACTTGCTTAGGTTATAAGAGTTTTCTCCCCCATTCTGTGTTAATCCCAGGAGAGCTACTGGTGATCTGTCACTGTGAAAATCTTTGACATAGAAAACACTAGATGGGTTCAAATTATCATGACAATTCCAGATACGTTTGAATCAAGTCTGTATCTTTGCATGTAAAACTTCTAGTTGATTTTTGAACGGGCCTGGGAAGTGAGCCGGTAACTGGGAGTGACCAGTGTGGCCTTGACACCAGCACTTTAGCTGGCTTCTAAGTTTTCCACTAAGGAAATCTCTCATTTTTGGGCATTATCAAAGACATTCCAGGGCTCATACAAATTTTCCTGGATGCTGAATTAAAAAGCATCATCAGTGTGGATGAAGGGAACATGTAGGCTGAATATATTAATAACACATGATATAAATATTATCTTTTTAATGGAAACTTTTGGGCATATCTGTTCTCTAAATATTTTCAATGAGAATTTCAGTTTTGACTGAGAAGGATACTGTTTCAATATGCAAATAAATTTTAGGTTTTGGTAGTCCCTGTGGGTACTGAGCAGCTTTGCATTTTCATTTGCAGTCCTCAGCTTGTTCTCTGTACTCTCAAGAAACTGCATAGGTCTCACCCTTGCTTGCTATGAGATTGAGAAACACCTTTCTCTCAAACTGTTGCTGTCCTGACCAATGAGGGCAGGAAATAATACATCTGAAAAGCTGAGTTCAGCAAGGCTCAAATCCTGAATGGGTCTGTGACTGAACTGGTAATTAAAATATATATTTACCAGTTCAGTATCTGGACCACAAGCTCATCCTTCCTACCAGTTCTAGGATTGTATTTGAAGGTGATCGATAGGGCATCACTGGGAAGGATGATGCTGCCATAACCCTCATGGTGTGCCCTGCAGTCTTCTGACTGCTTGCTGGGCAGTCCTCAGTCCTCACACTTGCTAACATCTTCTGATACACTTCTGTAATGTCAGTGGGTGGTGGAAGTTTCTCAGAGGGTCGGAAAACATCTTCCACTTGCAAGAAAATTCAATGACAGAGGTGCTCAAAGTGAGCCTAAAGTCATGGGGCAGAACTGTAGTGATGTGAAGGCTGAGGACTGTGACCATTTAGTGCCACGGATGTTGACAGAGCACAGGATTGGAGCCTGACATAGCATAAGATTGTAGCAAAGGCTGTAGCATTAGGGTCTCAATAGTGATTCCCAAAATAATCTTGGTTAGTTAGGAAAAATCAAAATTTGTGTAAACTCTCATGCTTATTTGACATCATGTTTGATCTAAGAGATCTATAGGTTTCTTTTCTCTTGTGGCACTAAAAATGCCGTTGTGACTGATGAAGAGAGAACAGACTGTCCTAAGAAATGCCTGGCAGAAAATTTTCATCTTTAAACTGACATCAAAGCGGCATTCACCTTGCTTAAGAGTGGGAATTTTCAACTTTTTTTCAATCCAGTCCCTTATCTAAACCACTAACTTGCATAGAAGAGTCTTAAAAATTGGTGTTTTGAGGCTAAATAAGGTGTTTTTGTTGGAGGTCATTGAGACATGAAATGATTACTTATCATCCCTTGAAATGACATTACATTTAAATGCAATGGTACATGGGCACTTACTACTGCCTTCATCTGTGTTAATCCTTGCTCACAGCCTGCAAATTGAACATTCTCTCAGTCAGATGGGATGCACTGAAATTCTCAGAGTTGTAATTGCTTTTCAGTATGCCATCCTGCATGTTACACGATTTGAAGAGGTTCTCTTTGAAACACAAAATATTTAGTGAACCTCATGCTGTGTATTTTTTTTCCTTTGGTGAACTCATGGATGAAAGTGATTAAAGATTCAAAGGAAAAGTAAAAATTGAATTTGCTTGACCGTGGTTGATTTGAAAATTCAAGGGACAACCTCTTGGTTATTGAAGGCTTTTAAATTGCTGTGTGTTGTTACCTGGGTTTGTCTGTGAAATTCATCAGCATTCCGCACCTTTCTAGCTGCTTTTGTTGTTTCCTTAGAGATAGAACCTATAAATTTAGATGTGCACAGAATAACCTTACCAGACAAAGGTATGGCATTGTCTGAAAGTCGCTGCAATGACTGTCTGTATAAATGAACCCTTTTCCATAGAGGTACATAGAAAACCTAGAGCAGAAAAATCTTTTTTGAAAATGAGAAAGCTGAGGCCTAATCAAGTTTGCCACTTGTGGAGGTTGCTCAGCTTCATTGCCCACTCTTCTGAGGTGGTGGTTGGGTTAAAAAGAGAGAGAATGGAAATGGGACATCACATTGGTGCAGATATTCATGGGTGTTGCTCCAAGGTGAGGGGAAACTATAGCACTGCAAAGAAACTAAGAGTATGTGAACCATAGTACTGTGATGGGGAAGCAGGAGACTAGAACTTACAAAGGGGCTAATTCTCCCTTAACTTCCCTTTTTACATTTATCCCTGAACTAATGAAAATCAGGGTCAAGAGCAAGTCCTCAAAAGGAAACCCACCATGGGAACTAGATTCTTGGTTCTGTTTTCTAAGTTACTCTTACGAACACTGCACCTCCGCAAAGGCAGAGCAAGGTAATAGGAGTCCTCACTTAGGGCTCTGAGCTTGTGTCTGTGGTCACAGGTGTGACAGCGATAAGCAGTTGGTGTTGAGCTGCTCCACTGAGGTTTGCAGCAGTGCTTCTGCAGGCATGCTGAATTTGAAGGTTACTGGAGATGTGGGGAATAGCACAGGTGTCTGTATGAAAGAATCATCAAGTTTGGAAAAGCAGTCAGAACTGTATTTCTGTCTCACTGGGCTGAATATCAGGTGGTGTAAGGTAGCATGGCTCTACTTAGATTGCTGAAGCATTTCCAAACTGAACTACAAAACAGATATATTTTTTCCCAGTGGTGTTAGTTACCCAAGATGGTCAATTGCCCCCATGCCTGGAAATAAAGTACTTGTGTTTCCCAAATTGGTTTTCATGTTCCAGTCAGCATGGTAACCTATTTGCTGCTGCTGTTGTGCTGAAAGCATTTCTTTATTTATCGCCTGTTTGTTTGGGCTTTTTTTTTTCCCCAATAAACTTTATTCTCATTGAAACAGGTATTTATAGTCCCATTTTAAAAAAATTGTATTTAGACAACTTGGAAAAATTGCTTTACCAATGAATTCCTGAACAATCTTAACACTGAGTAACATCAGCAGAAAATCTGTCTTACCCCCTTTGCATTCTAATTTTATGCTGGTGAATGTCTATACTGAACTCAGTCCAGCTGCCTCTGATTGTTCTTCTGTTTGTCTTCTGATAACGAGCTTGGCAGCCTCACTGATAGGTGCAGATGCATTAACATTTTATTTCCTGCAAATTCAATGTTCTTTTAATTGTGCTATTATACAAAATTTATTGTATTACTATACAATATTTAATTGTATTATGATATTTTAAGGCAAATATTGTTCTGTTGTTTGGAATCTGTAGTTTAATTGATGGAGTTCTGAACTTCACTTTCAGTGATGACCTCTCATGAACAGGGCATGCTTGTAGCAAAGTGTGATGCTTTTGAAGGACATCAAGTTTATATTTTTTTGAGTGCTGCTAAAACTTCTGAAACATTAAAAGACAGTCTTGATCTTTGGAATATATCAACTACTTTGAAATGTACAAGTAACATCAGTCTTATGTAGGCCAGGATAAAAGGATCACAGCTTGTGATGCTCTGTGGCCATAGTGAAGGGGCTCTAGGGGCTCTGTGTTGTTGGATTCTATTTTTCTTAACATAGCAAAAACTGCCGTGTGCTGACAAAGTTATTTGCATGTGTTTTCTGTACAGAAAGGTAGTACCTGAATATATTGCACTTCCGTAGATTAAAGGGATTTATACTGTCTGTCCACTGAAGTGTGTTACATGTCAAAAGGGTAAACTTCAAATATAAAACCTGTTCCATCTGCTGGGACAGCTTTGTAGCTTTCTGATCTCAGGTCAAAGATCAGAGCACTCTTAAATTAGCAGGGTCTCACAAATGCAGAAGGAAAAGGCAAATAGGTACAAGAAGCATTTTACATTCTGAGTAGAAAGTAGTGAGAAACCCTTACAACTGCTGTTACACCTGCTGAGTAAATCACAGCTTTGGACAATGATTGCCTTGGCAGGTTTCTTCATTGGAATATAAATCTGGACAAGCCGAGTCACCACATCTTTTTGATGTGGTCTTTTTTTTTTCTTTTTCCGTATGGAAATAACAGTGATTTCAGTAATTGTTGAAATCAGACTATCCTCTCATTCAGTGGATTTCTGTGATGGGTTTGCTGTTCATTGACAACAGCTCATTCCTATCCCCAAAAAGAAGTCTGTGATCTAATGAAAAGTGTATATTATAAAGTGATGGGTACCTTAATTTTGTAGATGCAGACATTATGGCGTGGAGCGTCACAGAAGTGGAATCTGAGAACATTTGTTCCTTACACACAAGACCATTTTTCTTTAACTAATTTTTGTTGGTAATTGACTTTGTCTTACATTATTTGACCCTCTCGGAACAAGTATTTCTTGTGTATATTAGGTTACTGGAGCTGCATTGATAATTATTTGAAATTCATGTTTTGGCCTCATAAGCCCAAGTGTCACGTGATCGCTCTGTTCCTTGAATTTGGCTCCTATTTCATTATTGTGAATAGGAGTTACACAGCAGATGTGCTTGCTTCAGTAAAAAAATATGACCCACTACTGAATCGGAGTTTGAGAACCTATTGCATTATCCAAAATCAGACGATCACTTTTTGTGAGGCAAGGTTATATGTGCAGACTGTATCATAAAAGGATTCTCTATGCATGCACTGATTGAGTAATACTTTGATGTCAAGGTTTACAGGCATATGAAAGAATGCTCATGTAGTTTACAGCTGTTTAGGAAGAGTTCATGATTAGCTTAGCTATTGACATTTACTTGAAGTATAGTGAGGAAAGAAGAAGGAACGTTGTGTTGTTAAGTACTTTCTCTAGTGTCTTGAACTTGAAAAATATGCTGTGCCTTTCAGCTAACAGATGGAGTTCACAGCTGTGCATGTGAATGTAGCCAGTCTCTAGGAAAAAGAGGTAAAAGGAAAAAAAAGGGAAAAACAAGGACTTTCTCTTTACTGAAAAACAGTTCTTTTTTTTTTTAATTTTTTTTCCCCTCTCTTCTTCTTTCCAAGAATCTCTTACTAAGATATTCATGGTAGTATAACGTAGTAGTATGGGGTAGTCCCGGTGAGATGCTTTGTGTGGGGACTCTTGATACCGGAATAATCTCTCAATCTCTTCCACATCTGTAACCAAACTCTGTCCCTACTGTATTTCCTGCATCTTTTTGTATGTATTTCCCCTCCCCGCCCCAGAATCTCCTCTCCTCCCAAATACATACACCTCATTGGACTGTAAAGGTAGGACGTTAATTTCCACAGTAAGTCCAGATATTTATTTCTTGCCTTTACAAAGGAGAACTGTAGCTACATAGGACAAGAGAAAACTGGGTGAAAAGGAAAGCATCAATTGTTGCTCCTGAGCACTGTTAGAGGTATGATACAAAATGCCTGGTTTACATCTTTAAAAAAAGTATGCCGTTAAGTGGGTAATGCTAAGAGGAGTTTTATCTAGCCTATAAATACCAGTGAATCTTTTCAACTTCAAATCCCAGTACGGAGACAATTTACAATTGCTATCAAAATGATGCGCACAATTTAACTTCAGCACCATCTGTAACTCTGCTGGTATTTTAATAATGAGTGAAATTACATCTTGGCAACAAAAGTCCCACTTAAATAAAATACCTTTAAGTTCCAAGTGAGTCCTCCAAGAGGAAGCTACAAGACCTCTAATTTACCCTGAAGTCTCCTTCATAAAACACTGTAAAATAGACATCTACCTTTAAAGAGCAAGCTGTGGACAAAAGGTCTGTGTGATTCTGTGAAGCCATTGTTATGCTACCTCTGAACCTCGGGGGTTGTGGTTCAGGCAAGGGTTTGCACAGCTGGTCACAAGCACTGCTGCCCCCATTGCGCAACTTGTCATATGAGCAAGGTCTACTCCTGGAGCTCTTTGCTGATGTGCCAGGCCCCATGTACTTGAAGAGCATCTACAGGAGGCCTTGCAAAGCTTTTTATTGCTGTGGGATGATGCAGGAGGCATATCACTTATTCTCTTATGAAATCGTCTTTTGGACTCCATTGTGCCTACTGGTTTCTGGGTTATAATTTTCACTTTTTTAATCTTTTCCAATTTGTATATTTTGCAAAGAGGACATGATTTTTGCTCTCTTAATAGTTTGCATGCTGGGTCCTGTTTCCTACCCTGCCTTCAGTTGCACTGTTGAATAATACTAGTTCCACGTTCCTACTCTGGGTACTGCTGTCTTGCGGTATTCATGACTATTTCATGAAGGTTATCATCACTAATAGAGTAGCTGCAGCGTAGACCACAGTCTTTCTACAACTTTTCAAATACTTCCATTTACAGTGGTATGAGATCATTGGCATAAGTATGGTAGTACTTATCATACCAATAAGAGACCTTGACTAACACGATACTACCACATAGAAGTAATGTGAGCTTCATAGTCAAACATTTTCTGCACATTTGTCTCTGTGAGAGTACAGCGCTACTAAAAGCAGTTCAAATCTGCTGTATGGGAAATCTACAGAGCCCAGGGATTGGTGATCTTTCACTGATCGTGTCCTCTTCATCAAAACTTTCATTAAGGAAATGTTAGTGACCTTTCTGGACAGACTCTGCAAGTGGAAATCAATGTGTTTTGTCCCACTGACTCTTCAAGTGGACAAGGGACAAGGGAAATAGCAGTGGGACAGGTTTGTTAAGGCATCTCATTCATTGCTTGTAATGACCCTGCCCCATTTCAGGGATTGATCCTCTCCAAAGGACAGCGTGAAAGAAACATTAGTGTGGTCACAACAGGTTTTGAGGTTTATGGTTTTCTAAATATCTTCAGCGTCCACTAATCAGAAATCTTCTAAATTTATACTGTTTGCTGATGCTGAATGTTATCTCAAGCCTGAAGAAAGTAAACTGGATCATGCCATGCCTACCAACAGCAATGTAAAACGTGTACTAGAAGAATCAGTAAAGTTGGGCTGAATCTCTGAATTTTATGCAAAATCAGTTTTGGTAATGTTAACTGTGTTTCAGATGCCTGCTGTGCTTCAGAAGCATTTGAAGTCCTGTTTCTCTAGGACATGGATACTTTTTTTCTCAGACTTGTCACAGGTGTTGAAGATGTTCACAAAATATAGAGCTTTATCAGGTATTTGGGCAAAAGGCCTTTTCTTGACTATTAGCTAAAGCTGGTATTACCTGGAATGCTCCAGAGGAGGAGTCCAAGAGTATTAGTGTCCTAATCTCACTTGGATGCTTTTGAACTGGTAACATGTATATTTGTATTTTAAAAGAAATGGTTTGGGACAAAATTAAAATACATGGGGAAAGAGAAAGAGAAGATTTCCTTGGTTTTACTTGAAGGGCAATTACAGCTACAAGAAAAGAATCAAAACAAATAAACCAAACAAATTCGTAGTAGGTTGGTAAGTTTCTCACTTGTTTTTTTGTTAATTTATCATTATTTACTAAAAAACAAAAGTCAATACAAATCAGAAAAATCAAGTTGATATGGGTAAATATTTTTCTTAATTTCAGAAGCAAGATTGCCGATAATAATACACATGGCACTGTAAGTGCTATCCATAATTGCTTGTTTCTCAGAAGCCGGCAAGGTCAGCACCATCTCTCAAATGCAAGTCAGCATCTGTATTGTTATGTGACTTGCATGAAGAAGATGGCTTATAGGTACAATTAGACACTCTTCATGGTTTTTTGCTAATTATCTGGTTGGCAAGGAAACATAGGATAAAACAACTGGCTAGTAAATGCTTTTCTTTGAGTGTCCAGACGTTTTGAATTATTATGTAGGTAGAATGTTTGTTTGTTAAAACCGGTATTTTAATAGACATACAGCCCAGTTAACTCAAAGAGACAGAGTTATTGTTCTGACAGACAAACTACCAAAGCAAAAGGAGCAGGGTCAGAAACTAGAAACACCTGTAATAAAGGTCTGTTTCTGTCACGAAAAGTGAGAGACATGAAGACTCTTGAAAAGTGTGTCGAGAATCAGGATGCATTGGCTTTATTTTTGGTTTTACCATGGGTCTTCTCTGACCTTGCATAAGCACAGAGTATTTAATTTCATTCTTGTCTGCACCCTTCACAAAAGGAAATATGATAATATTCTTTCTTAGAGAGTTTTGTAGTCTTGAAGTGTGTATTGGGTGGCTTGGCTGTTTTGGTGGGTATATATATTAGTGTATATATATTAGCCTATTTCAGCTAAGTTTTACGAAGAGGTACCAATCTCAAATCTGTACAGTTCATACCTGTAATGTCTCTGACAAGAAATGCATCAGAGCTCTTCTGCATGTGATCTGGATTGTTGTGCACGTACAAGTTGACTGCATCCCAAGCACTTTACTGTACTTTGAAATTTCATTTGGCATGTAAAAGCTGTCCTGAACTGTGGATGTGTGCACGTAGAGCTGTCAGGTGAAACCTCCAGTATTGCAAGGTTAGTTCTGACTGAGGGAAGAGCG
>NW_010168886.1:36198-46876 GCF_000695765.1 Mesitornis unicolor
GCATTTCAACAGAGTAATCATTCAAAAATCAACTTCACTTGGAGGAAATCTTTGCTTGCACTCTAAAGTCAATCAGTTGTTACTCTTCTATCTATTGCAGGTTGGACTGTATTGATTCTGGTGCTCTCAGAACTATCTTCACATTGTTAATGCTGCTCTGAATCCTGAAAGTCATATAAATACAGGGTTTTATAGTTAGGAATGAATTCAGGGAAGGATTCCTGGCAGTAGTGGGGTGTTTTGTAGAGGAAAACCAAATGAGGATCCCAGAATCTGGTGTGAAAATGATGTTGTAATAATGTAGTAGCAGAGATCCGGATGAGTGTGTCTGGGGACAGAAGCAAAGGATGTGGAAATGTAGACAAAGCATCTAGTAGTTAGAAGAGCTAATTGAAACTTCCCAGGCTTGAGCCTCCAGAGATCCCAGGGAAAACCTCAGGTGCGTTGCTTTGAAATGGTTTACGCTTGCTGCTGTGCCAAGACACTTGGCGTTCTGTGGGTACCCAGTCATACCCTCAGGGAACAGTGAGAAGACAGAGATTGTCACTGTGACTCTTGTCATGGACAACTTGTGGATCATGGGCTGGTGTGCTGAATTCTCTTGTGGACCAGGAGCAACTGTAGGGAACTGAAGAGAGCCAACAGTATAGACGCTATTTAAATTGAAATCTCTGCATCCAGTTATTTTAAACTACAGTTTTTAAGTGTTGCCAAGTAGTCACGTAGATTGTTGCTAAGACCTTGAACTTCCTTTTGAGAGGTTCCCAACCACTCTACTGGGTTTTATGGAATGCAAAAGTTTGGGCAAGTTTGGTGCCCTCATGTACTTACCATTTGAGATCTTTGTTTAAATCACTGTTCAGGTCACAACTAATAGTGAATTTAAGAGTCTCATTTTAATTAACAGATTTATTTTTTTTTAAGCCCGGACAGAACAGTTATGGCCTGACCTCATGCTGTACCAGGGGGCACGGCACTCTACAGACCTTTCTGCATTACACCCAGAAGTTCTCTTTGAGACTCAAAGGCTGTAAGTGATAGAGAATCTGCTCAGGACCTTGGTAACTTGTTTTGTTGGCTAATTATCCTCATGGTTAAGACATCAGTGGCATACTTGTCCTTAATTTGATCTTGTTAGGCCTTTTTGCTGATGGTAACTGAAGAGATGGAAATAATTTCATGCTTGAATTTACTTTTTGAGGTCCATCAGTCAATGCACTGATATGAATTATATTGATTATACCGATTTTTTTGTATAGAGCTGAATTTTGGTAACAAAAGTATCCAAGTTGTTCTGGAAAGTCATTCTAGAAGATGATGAGAAATATTTTAATGTAATCTGGCTCATTATGGGAAAGGTCTCACCCAGTCTTGGAACAGTCTAAATTTGCTGTTATAACTGTAAAGTATTTTTTGCTTTTATTCCTTGTCTTTTGTAGCCTTGAAATACCATCGATGCATTACTTCCTCCCCCTCCCCACACCCCATCCTTGCAAATTGTATATTTACTCTGTAAGTGTGAGCACACTGTGGTGCCTGAGATCCTGCTAACCTGCAGGACTTTTCCAGTAATTAGATCCATGTTTGCTCCGTGGGAGATTCAATTAAAAATGGGAGGGTTTTAGTATTATTATTCCCTTCAGAAACACTGTGCTCTGTTCCTGAGTGTGTATGTGACAGCGTTGTAATGAGAAAACTGACTTTACCTAATTCCATCCTTATTCAAACATTATGGGCTCAAAGATTCAACTTCAGTGTTAGCCTAGCCTGTCTGTCTTCAGATGAGGATGCGAAAGTAAGAAGGCAAAGACATAGTAGACTACTCATTTGAGTGACCAAAACTAATTTGACCGTGTATGTGTGTGTGAGTTTGGGGAAGAAATAAGGAAGTGTTCAGGCTTTGTAATCACAATGCAGCATACGACTTTCAGGAAGCATGGGACACACATTTATGTGTTGCAGAAGGCTGCCTGGTATATCCCCATCTGTCACTTCAATACAGAAGTATGATGCTGTAACTCCTACTCTGTGGAGGGACTTTACTGAACACAACACTTGGGGTGTTCTCTGAAGTCTGCCAGGGTGTTACTGCATTCTTCCAGTGACTTTTGCAACAAAAGTCATTACCCTCTTTAACTGGAGGGTAGATCATCAGATTTCACTTGCTGAAAGGAAAGCACCTTCCAGCATTTCAAGTATTCTATGTCGTAACGACAGCTCCCATCCAGTTGCCATCCTAGCAGACTGCTATTCTGGAGGGTAAATTTCAATCTTGCATGTGAATTCAAGCACAAACGTGCTTTTTCTCCAGTCTCTACTTAGTGTAGAAACAAACACCACCTCAAGATAGCACACGTTGACGTATTTGTTGCTCATGTGATGACCTCTGTATGTTTTGTTTTTTGCCTTTTTTTTTTTAGATAATTGTGATGATGCATTGGTATCTCCCTTACCTTCAGCAGCCCTTACCAGTTCCTCTGAGCTCTTCAGTACTCACAGCCCCAGCTTTGCAAAGCTCAACAGGCGAGATGGTAAGGTTGCAGTATGAAATGCCTAAACTATTTTTAACCACATTTACAGTGAATAACTTTTTATGCTGTTTGTATGCAGTACGTTCAGTGCCAAGTTGAATAGAGCTGTTAATTTATGCTTCTGTGAGAGCTCTATTTAGGAACAGTTTCTTCCTTTATTATAGAAAACTTCTGTTAAATTTGAAGCTCTTCACTTCTCTCATAGAACCATCCTGAAGGAAGTTCAGATAGTCTTTTTGCTTTTGAATAGTTTCTGTAATCTTTAGAGCTTGAAGGTCGTTAGGCTTGAAGCCCTATTCTAAAATGGAGGTGTTTGTTAAAGCTAGTGACAACTAGATATTAAAGGTCCAGTGGAATTCAGTGATTACACAACTGCAGAAATAGTGAAAATTAATTAAAAAACCAACCAACCAAAAAAAAAACCCAAAAAAAACCCAAAGAAAAATAAAACACACTCTGCAGACATTTGCAATGAAGAATGTTTGAGGCCCAGAAAATGACTTCACACACAAGACAAAACTATTAGGATCAAACTTGGTACCAGAAGAGAGAAGTTGGCAGTATCTAGGACATCATTTGACATTGTATTGCAAAGTTGGGTTGTTGGCTCCCATCATATTTCCAAGTTAAAGCTTCTGAAAGAGGAAAGCCCTTTATTGTCACATTAAGTATGATTTTCATTATAAGAAATGCTAGAAAGTATACTGCTAGAAAAGAGTGAAGTTGAAAATAAATGAGGATTTTCCTACTTAATCAATCTCTGAAATGTCTGCTTTAATCAAAAACTGTTTGATAAATCTGTAGAAAGACAGTAAAGGGCTCTCTTAGATGCTTGGCACTAATGATAAGGAGTTGCCTGGTCATTGAAGAAGTGTTAGAGGAGAGTTACTATATCATATTTAAGCTCCTGAAGCAGAGTTCCTCAGCAGGTGAAAGGTCATTTGGTAGTTGCTCAACATGAAAAAAGTTGTAAACATCGAGCAGGATACTTGAGTTTGCCCAGCCTTTGTCTCCAACTGCTAACTGAGATGGTGAATAGGTGAGATTTTGCAAATGGCTAATTTTGCAAGTGACTAATTTTATCTGCTGAAAAGAGGAAGAGATTCAAAGTCAATATTATTGCAAGTCAAGCACTGTACTGTTTTTTAAAGTGATATTAACAATAAGTGATATTAACAATATCTAAAATAAGTTGACGATGTTTGCAATTTAAGGTCAGAAAATGAAATCGGTCTTATTTAGCTGTGCTAGAGTAGTTTTGCCGCATAGTGGATGGTAGGGTATTCTAGGTTTTTTAGCTATACAGTATTGCATCAGTAAGGTCCATCCTGTCCTTTGGCACAAATCATAGTATCAGGAAGATAGGGTATTGAAACTGAGCCCTAAGCAAGGAAGTTCTTTCAGCAAGTTTTATTTCACATTTTGAAGGCTTATTTGATAACTGATGAGCTGCACCCGACACAGGGACCTAGAAGCTAAATTCTACCTTGCTTAATTCTTTTGTTGCACAGCCTTTTGTAGAAATGCACAGATGTAGTGCCAGCAGAATTTGTATGGCTACTTCATCTTGCGTGGAAGGAGCAAGCAGTGGTAGATGGAGGCTGAAGGAACTTTGTTTGGCTGCCACTTGAATGCAAATAGTATGTATCTTTACAAGAAATAATATTCACTAACAAGGACTGTGCCGTGGATTTCTAATAATACTGAAGTGTTTTGATGAGTTGGTTTAGCTTTGTTTGTAAATGATAAGACAGTGCTGCAAACAACAGTGCCTTCAGGTAAAAAGCCAGATAAATGTATTTGTTAATGTAAATGTGAATGCAACAGGTGAAGATGAATTTATAAAATACAATCCAGACCTACATCAATAGAAAGTTGTAATTAATCAAGTTGATTCAGTAATAGATAACAATAAATAAAAGGCTGTTGTTTAAAAAAATGCCTGCGGCAGTGAAATGTGCCATTAAAAAAACAGCCAACCGCCACACACTCTCACAAACTACCCATGAGTAAAGCTTTGTGTGAACTGCTGAAAGCACTCAATTAAAATGCTGATAAATCTGTACTGGTAATAGTATAGCAGTTAGTATAATTCTGATAAATATGATTCTGAGGTATGTAATATTTTACTTACTCATGAGAGGGATTAATTGGCTTTTCTGTTTACAGTAAATAAATAATGAAAAAGAATAAGAAAATTGCTACGATAGGACTGTATAAACTAAGCTTTTGCAATTTTCTATTAGCTCTCAGCCTGAGTAGTCAGTATAGGCAATTATGTATGGGAATATAAGATATATATAATGTCAAAAGTAATTTGTTTTATGGCCAGGAAGTGTTTGATCTGGGCATTGAAGTGAAATTCTGCAGCAGGAAAGCACTTATTTGCAGCAGGAAGTCCAAGAGTTTGTAGCACAATATAAAGCCAGTTGAGCTGTTTGTAAGGCACTGTAGGGTGGAAACAAGCATTCCTTTTGCTTCATATTAATAAAATACTTATAAGCCTGGGCATCCTGGGCAGCCCTGGGGAACATCAAGGAGCACTGACCGCATAACACTGTGCTTAAATGCAATTTTCAGAACACTTACACCAAAATGTACAAATGGTCTGAAAAAGGAAAAGAAAGTATTTTATTATATTTCTTGGAGTCATGTGGGTCTCCAACTGAGAAACCACCTCCTTTATTCTCCTCATATTTCTAGCTTTATGATTTGTTGCCATGGATAACACAAGCAATAGATCAGATTCCTGTGGTTCTGTTTCTCCACGAGGGCATTTTCTCCATACTGTGTGGAACCTCTCCCCCGAAACGATGCACAGAAAGCATGAAACGTGTGAACTGTGAGGAATGACAGCATAACGCGATGCGCAGAATCCTGTCGATGCCGGTGGGAATCTGGCAGGCAGAATGGGGAAACTGTATGCTCCTCGGACATGATGTTGTAAGAGGCCAAGCATATGTTGACTTTGTTGAGCATTCTTTCTCTTGTTCTCTTGTGAGAGAGGGAATATGGCAGCTTCATACATTAGTACTTTCCAGATTACCTAAAACCAAATGTACAGATATGGAGGTTGTAATAAGACCCTCATTTTGTCTGATTTACATTTATGCCACGCTATTAATAAAAGGTGTATGGTCCTCTTCTATTTCCTTGTGCCCAACTGCAGGAAAATGGTGTCAACGTTATGGTTGTATCTGTTCAAAGGGGTTGATGTCCTGTAAATTTTTTGTCTTCAGTAAGTAGCCCTTGTTGTTGCCTATTAGAGCCTTCCCATCTGATGTTCTTGTCTCTTGTTTTGGACCTGCCCTGATAAACCTTTCCCAGGGTGAGCATCACTGGTGAGTAGAAGAGCTGTAAGAGAGCTGATGTACTTGAGATGTGCTTTTTTGCTCCTTACTAAAAATTTATGGGGTGGGATGTTGACACAGTATAAGGAATGATGCGCACAAAAGAAATGTGCGGATACACATTATGCTGGGAAAAGATGCTAGTGACCCTTGTGCCACCTGCACTGTATAACAGAGCAAATAGGGAGGAAAAAGAAAATGTATTGATTTTTGTCCCTCACAGCAGTATTTGGTGAGGATTTGGGAGACCCAGAAAAGTAAGCAGAAATTACATGTTTACTTTACTAGCAGAAGTGGAAAAACACCCAGTGGAAAAGGTCTTAGTTCTGCCCTCAGTCACGCAGCCAGTGCAGCTTTGCTGTTGCAGGGACTTTAACTTACAAGCTGGTAGAATTACTGCCTGTCTGTGGAAATGGTGATGTTAGAAGGTTTGGGAGAGAGAAATACAGTGCTTTTTTTCTCTATGAGAAAAGGTGTATGAATCAGCTGCTGTTCTGTAAAGATGTGGTCTGTAACTGATAACATCTCTCTTGCAAGCTCAGCTTCTAGAGAGGTGATGCTATGAGCAGGTGTCACTGCTTGTATCAATGCAGTGCTTGCATCTAAAGAGTGACATTCCCAACAAATGTGCTCATGTGAAGAGATACACAGTTCAGGCATGCCCTGTAAACTGTGATTTGAGAGCTTGAGATCACCACACATCTTCCAAATCTCCATTCAGTGTGTATAGTTGGTTTGACTTACTTAGAAATTATAAGCCTGTTGTGCCGTGCTCAAACTGGAAAATAGCAGTGCAGAGTAAAACCAAATACTCTTGCGGAAAGCGTATTGCCTTCTGCTGCTTGTAGCAACAAAAGGGAGGAAGCATAAACTACATAAAGAAGATGCTAGTTATGATGTTTAACAAAGTACTGGGAAGTACCTGTGGTAATAAGCTTGACTTAAGAACTTATGTATAAACTAGAACAGAGAAAGCAAACATTTTATTTTTTATTTTTTTAATAAATGGGAAACTCATCGAACAAATTACTTGTTACAAGTTATTTTCCTCCATCTAGTTGTTGCTGTTTATGTTGCAGAAAAACAATAAAGGAAAAACAAAAATGCCCATATCTCTTTTCATATTTACTGAAAACATCTAGAAAAAGTTCTTCGGAATGCTGGAGGGGACAACTTTGTGCTGCAGACTTCTGAACTGAATCTGTGTTCTGCCAGTTCCTGGAATAAAACTGTAAACAAAGCTGCAGCTATTGTGATCAGAGTCTATTTCAGATATTGGATATTACAATCCAAAGGAAGTTTTCCTTTGGATCTAATGTATGTTAGTCACAAATCTGTGTAGGAAAAATATGCAGCTTGTTGTCTTTAAACACACATATATAGTTTATATCTTAAAAACTAGACAGCAATATTCTTTGTGGCATTTAAAATTAGAAGTGTTGCTAGGATTTTTAATGGGAGTACTATAGTCTTACATAAGCTATATATAGGTGTGGAGTTTAAAGAGAGCTAGGAAGTAGTCAGAGAATAATTGAGTGATGAAATTCCTAATAATCTCGTTAGATCCTTCATGACATGCTCATGGGGAGAGCATTCTGTTTAAGGCAGGCAAAATAATCACAATGACGATGAAGATTTCTATTGTTATTGAAAAGGGTAAAATAAAGCATGACACTAGCAAGCAGCATGTGTTGATTTGGTTACAGACTATTTTCCCTGGAGAGCTCTTATAGAGGAGTGAAGACTGAGTCTTCACTTCATCCAGGGGAGCGGGGATGAGACTCAGTTCTAGCAACGGAATAAACATGCTTCTGTTTCAGGAATTAGGACTAAACTCTATCTTAATGAACTGTAAATAATGAAAATTCTAACACCTATTCTTAGACAAAGGAATTTCAGTTGTGAGTTGAAAAATACAGTGCAGACCAGGAAACCCAAGAAATTGTTTTAAAGGGCAAAGTTATTGAAATTGAGTTCTTTGATAAAAACCACATTTATTGATCTTTCAATTCAGTTCACTTCAATAAACTCTTCATGGAGCAGTTTTGAGACAGATCGATAAGACAGTTAAGAAGATTAAAATATTAAGGTAAATCCAGCTATTTATAACCAAAGTTTAGTGATGCTTTTTGTTTGGAAATGCATATTTAGAATCATTATTGTAGTTTACACGAGGAATTGTTAATGCTCTCAACTCTGCATTTCCCCTTTTTCTTCTCAATGTGACTGTGTTCACTGTAATCACCCAGAAGTGCTTTTGTAAACTTCACTAATAATGGCAAAATAAACAAGATGATGGGTTGCAGAAGTAGTGACAGACTGAAAATTTGCTGCTTTGGATACGTTCTTGATGGCTTCTGTGGTCTTCATAGCTGTATTGTTGACTTATTTGTTAGACTGAAGTGAATGCTGGGTGTATATGGAGAATAAATGTGTGCAAGTAGAAAGAAGTTAAAAGCAAATGAACATAACCTATAATTTAAGGGTGTAAAAGAAAGCAGGAGAACATAAAATTGTAATTCCAGTCTCAAAGGATTTGCCATTTAACTATAAGCTCACATTTATGGTAGTGAGTGAAGTGGTGAAATTCAAGCAGTGGTTGCAGTTCTGTGTTTCATTGGCTTGATGTTACCACAGGCCTTTCACCTCCAAAAGAATTCAAGGGGTAGTGCGTATCTTTACTTTCAAGGGACAAGCAGGAGTCGCAAGCTATCAGCTTCCATGTGATCATGACTTCTGAAGTGGAGACTTCAGAATGGTGAACTGGATCATGGAAGTGGATAATTTGCAATTTGTGTTTGTACTTACAAAGATGTTGTGTGTTCTTTTAAGATAAAATCCATGTTCACTTAACAAGCATCTTGCGTAAGGAAGAGGCTACTTTCCAGTGTGAAGACAGTCCTTTTAACTAAAATCAAATGGTCTCTAGCATTACAGTGTATTATCTGAAGTACATTCTTTCAAATGCTTAATAGGGCACTAATAAAGATAACTAACAGTTTTGCATGTCTTTCAAAACATAACAGAAAAGAAAATGTCAATGTAAATTAGAAGTCAGAAATCAGCATTCCCAGATTTGCACAAGCGGAGGATAGATACAATAATTTTTTTGTGACTGAGGATGTACCAACTTCACTGACACTTGTCCTGCTGACAAAGAACAGATTTCCTTAAAATTTTGTAGAAATTCAAAAATCTTTTTTAACTTTAGGTTAAGAAAACCTTAAGGAATCACATCCTGTGTAGCATATTTCCTGATTAAAAAAAAATATAAAAACCAACCAAACAAACAAAAAAAACAACAAAAAAAACCACCAAAAAAACCCCCACTAAACTGTATATTCAGGAAGTAGATTCCTCTGTGATGACCTGAAAAAATGATGTGGTTCTTATTGCCATCTAAATTTCTTTTGTCCAATCTCTTTCAGGAGCTGGTGGCTGGTCCCCTCTGGACTCAAATGAGCAGCAATGGCTCCAAGTTGATCTGGGAGACAGAGTGGAGATTGTTGCAGTCGCTACCCAGGGCAGGTATGGGAGCTCAGACTGGGTAACCAGCTACACACTGATGTTCAGCGACACCGGCCGCAACTGGAAGCAGTACAGACAAGATGACACCATCTGGGTAGGTCTGAACTTCGGATGCCTTTGGCCCCAGATCTTTCTGGTTCAGGCTCATTTTGGCATTTGGAGAAACAGCTTTTGTTTCAGAGCAGAGGAGCACTTTAGTGGTGAGAGCAGACCTGAGCGACTTTACTGGGTGTTTCGATCTAAATGGGTTATGTCACCAACTGTCTGTGTACTACAAGTTTAGGCCCTCAGGACTACATTGTTTTTCAGACTCTGAGGGTACTCAGGGTAATCAAAATGACCTGTATGCTTCTGTGCTTTGGTTGGCTTTGATTCAGGCACACTAGGGTAAATGGGACTAATCACCTACACACTTTCTCCAGGAAATTAACTCTGTGCCTTATGCATGCGTGCTGCCCAGAACAACCGAGCTCGTGCTGGGGAAGGTGGGTGGTAAATTGCTCCTCGGCTGGAGAAGGCTGGAGCTGCAGCATGAGTTGTGGGATGATTTAGCACATACACTAGAAGTGCTCGAGCCTTTTCCTAAAATTTTAATGCAGACTTAACGCTTGCTGTGTCGCAAGTTCGATGTGTGCCGTGCCAGGTGCTGTCATTAGGACTGCCTGTGGTAGCAATGCTCCTCACTTGTGGATGGAGAAGTTTAAGTCTTCCTTTCATGTGGAAAATGTGAATTGTTAGTGAATGGTGGCATCCTCTCTGTGCTATATTAGTTCTGAGAATCAATAGTCTTGGTAGCATGACAGTATGTGGTGGTAAATAAAACTTATTCTTCCCGAAAATAAAAGGGAAAATTTTAAGGGTGATCAAGTAGACGTCTGTTTTCTTGTCTTAAATATTTCTTTGGTTAATATCTTGGTTAAATGTTGGGTCAAAAAAGCAGATTTTGCTTCCAGAATGTAATGTTTGTGAATGAGTTGTGGTGCATCAGGAAGAGGGGAGAAAGGCTGTTTATTTTTTTCCTGAGTATGTCACAGGCAGAGAGCATGTGTGTACAGGGAGGTTAACTTCTGTGGTTTAAAATCCATTCCATTACCACTGTTTTTGGTTTTTTTATTGTTTGATTTAGGGAAAGCTAATGAAATCTTTCTTTCTTGAGAAAGGCAACTTTGGCCCAAAGATGGTCATAAAGTTGTCAAGTGTGGCTTTGCTTCTTCATTTGTCACTTTAAAGTTATATTAGGCTGGTTTTGCTCCAGACACTATATATATA
>NW_010168887.1:0-1811 GCF_000695765.1 Mesitornis unicolor
TGGGGGGCAGCCTGGGCTGCCACCGCTCCATCCCCCGCGACCCGGCGGACCTGTGCCACAGCCGCAAGTTCAGCGCGGCGTGCAACTTCAGCAACATCCTGGTCAACCAGGAGAGACTCAACATCAACACGGCCACGGAGGAGGAGCTGATGACCCTCCCCGGGGTCACCCGGGTGGTGGCCCAAAATATCGTGGAGTACCGGGAGTATATCGGTGGCTTCAAGAAAGTAGAGGACCTGGCACTAGTGAGCGGGGTGGGAGCGGCCAAGCTGGAGCAAGTGAAGTTCGAGATCTGCGTGAGCAGCAAGGGCAGCTCGGCGCAGCACTCGCCCAGCTCCCTGCGCAAGGACCCGGCCTCCGAGCATCACCTCTCCGCCACCAAGATCAACATTAACACAGCCACCCCGGCCCAGCTCATGAGCATCCGTGGCATCACTGAGAAGATCGCCAACAGCATTGTGGACTACCGCAAAGAGCATGGGCCCTTCAAAAGTATTGAGGACCTGGTGAGGATGGACTGCATAAATTCCTCCTTTCTGGACAAAATCAGGCATCAGATTTTTGCGGAGCGGTCCCGGCCTCCTTCAACAAACACCAATGGTGGCCTCAACTTCACAGCCAAGCCTCACCCTAGCCCCACTTCTCTGAGCCTCCAGAGTGAGGACTTGGACTTTCCTCCTGGGGGCCCAACCCAGATCATATCCACTCGTCCCTCTGTGGAGATGTTTGGGGGTGTGAGAGATGGCAGACCTGTGCTGAGGGTGGCTACCTGGAACCTGCAAAGCTGCTCCATTGAGAAAGCCAACAACCCAGGCGTGCGGGAGGTCGTGTGCATGACGCTGCTGGAAAACAGGTAAGAGCCAGCACCTGACCTGTAGGCCCAGCTCCATGTGGGGTTGTAGGTTAATGCCTTTGAGGTTTGGGTGCTCTAGAGTCCTGTTGTGACCCTAGTGGGACTTGCTTCTTCCTAGGATTATTAAATGTTTCCCACTTCTTGCGTGCAACCCTGGTTGAGTCTTAATGCTGGCATTGTAGTGACTGTCCCTTGAAAAAGCTGCTGTAGTCTTTGAAAGGTGGTGGACCTTCTGAGGAGGTATGTGTATACATGCATCTGTGCAGGGAAGACTGAGCTGTTGCAGTTCAGTCATGTTGGGCCTGTTAATGGTTGATCAAAGATTATGTCTCCATCAAGAGCCTTCTCAACAAGTCTGTCTTTCCTGCCAGAAGCCGAGATGAAATAGCATGGGAAGGGCTGTTCTGTATGTACTCTGTTTCTTACAGTGTTTCCCAGAGCATCCTACTGATACTTTGGGAGGCAGGAGGCAGCACTACATCCGCCTTTCTCGGAGCTGCCAAGCTGAGACCTGCCAGTGCTGCTTCTCCAGAAAGTTTTGTTTGGGTGTTGACTCCCTCAACTTCAGCATCAGGGCTGTAGTCCGTTCTTCAAATCAAAAAGGCTTGAGAGCACAGTCAGGATGATTTGAGCTGTGTAACGAGCGTGGAATGCTGTGGCTCGTCCCGCGAGAGTGACACAGCTCATTAACAAGCGGTCGCGGGGAACTGGCTGAGCTGAAGGGACCACTCATCCTTGGGGGTGCAAGACATGGGGCAGCAGCCTCAGAGGCTGTGCCGCTCTGTGCCAGGGGGACTCTTGATTTCACGGAGCTGGTAGGCATGGAGCAAAGTCAGTTTGTGGTGCGGTCAAGTAGGATGGTCCTCCTAGTGTTAATGGCCGAGAATCTGAGAGCTGTATCTTAATTTTTTGGGGATAAGGTGATCGGGCAACAGTGCTGGGGATGTCTTTCCTGCTG
>NW_010168887.1:1857-14308 GCF_000695765.1 Mesitornis unicolor
GCTGAACTTTCTGCTGCATATACAGAAATGTAAGAATGCGGTAAGGATTTTGAAATAACTCTCACCCTTTCCTTTACATGTGTGAAATCTGTCCCAGCTGATCTGGTGTTTAGTTTACAGCATTGAGAAACTAACTTTTCTCTCTGGCTGCTGTTCAGACTTCCAGCTGGAAATGAATAGGGGTAGGGGACTCTACGGCTTCTGCAAAAGGGATATTGTGGGGAGGGGAAGTGCTGATGAACCCTTATCTCTGGTAGTGCTGAGAGCTCTGTCCTTTTCCAGTAATATGCTGAATAATGGCTCTTGTTGGTGCAGTTGTGGAGGACAGGCACACGAGAAGGACGGTGACAGTGATGTGGAGTCCTGCGCTGCAATACTGCATTTGTGGTTGGGGATACCTCTGCTGTGCGCTGCTTGGGAGCCTGATACTCCTGCCTAGGATACATCTGTTATTGCTGTTTGATAGCCAAAATGGAAATGATAGCCCAGCGGGGGTATTCAGTATTCCTTGACTGCCCTGCCAGTCAAGTAGCCCGTGCTTTCTTCTTTGCCACTGCTTTCCTTTCATGAGCAGTTGGTTGGCTGGAACAGACCTTAGGATGACAGGGAAGCATTTTGGGGGGGAAAGAAACCAACCCAAACCTGTGAAAAAAGCTAGGCAGAGGAAGTGACTTATAAAGTAAGCCTGCATTAGCCAAAGCTGGCCAGTGTGTATGCAGTTTGTTTTATTTTTGCTCTTAAACTGCTTGATACTTTGTTTCCATCCAGCTCAGCAAACAGGTACTCGGTTGTACTGGGTGGTGTGAAAGGTATCTCTGACACCTTGAAGTTTAAAAGGAGCCTGATACCAGTGCTTGTTTTTGTTCGGTTTTATTGCACCTATCTGTGCCATCAATCACATGGGGAGAGCACGATGCAATTGTTTTCTGTACTTGATCCTATTTGTGATAATGTGAGAAGCTGGAAAGAAATGAGAGTAACGTGCATCCACAGACAAGCCTGCAAAACTTTCCTGGGAAAATACTTGTGGGAACAGAAAAAATCAACACCATGCATGAGAAAAAAGTATATGTTGGGAAAAATCACACTCAGCACCTTGGTGAGGAATTTCCTCTTGCTTGTGCTAGCATTGCTGAGGTCAGTGGACCTTTGCAGCTGTAAAATGGCCTCAGCTGAGGCCAGAAACTGTCTTCTTTCTGTGTGTGAACTCCATGGTTTCCCTCCTGGCTCTGATCATGTACCCTGGAAACTGATAAAATGTGTTGCAAACTAGTCTTTGCCCAGGTAAATCAACTTCAGTTGATAATCAGCTGGAGAAATTAATCTTTTGCTTCTGCAAGCAAGAATATACTGCTGCATGGGGCTCACCAGCGCTTCAGCCTCATGAAATCCGTGGGGTATGTTTTCAAGGTGCTCTGCATGCTCAGTGGATGTCCCACATGTGTTTCTGAAGTCTCCAGCTGTGACCCAAGCTGTTGCCTGGTGGATCTAAAGGCTATTTAGTCCAACAGTAGGCAGATGCTGTCATGACGGGCACCTGCTTGCTGATGTACTTTGTGCACTGGTCTCATTTTCCATGAGCAGTTCACAGCGAGTAGCTTTGAGAGCCCTTGGGCTTCTTTTTTCAGGCATTAACCACAGGGAAAATTACTGCTCATTTCCAGGTGAGGCTAGAGTATGAAGGTCCTCCTGTCTTCCAGCCCTGCATAGCCTTTGCACCGAGGGAACAGTTGTGCAGGAAGGAAAGAGGGCCGTGCCTTCATTCAAAACAAACAAAAAGCAAGAAAATGTCATCACGTAGAGTAATCTACTGAAGGGGGGAGGGAAAAAAACCAACTCAAAGTCTTCACATTCATGCCAGAAGTGCTAAATTTCTGAAGAGCTGCAAAGAGAATGTATACCAAATCAGTAAGCATGACTACTACTGCTAAGCTATTTTGAAATTCAGTGCTGCAGTACAAAAATAATGAAATACAGCAAGGTCCTCACCCTCTTTCTCATGTTACAAGGATCTATGTTTATCACAGTGTTTGGAGTGGTGGAACGAGGTGTTTTCATTCAGAGGACTAGAGAGTAATTTTAGAAGAGATTAACACGATGAACATGGAGGCGAGCATGACACATAATTGGATTGCAGTATCAAATGTGGGGTGAATTTACCCAAACCTGTGCTGTTTCTTGCAGATGTGGTTTGGCAGATCTGAGATGTGTTGACAGGGAGTCAGAGCTAGCCTGTCTTTGGGAATGCAGGTTGCCTCTTCCAGCTGCCCTCTACCCTCAGGAGGGGATGAAGGAACCAACAGCTTCTTCTCACCAGAAAAAAGAAAAATGTAGGGTTAGGTTAGCACAATCAAAAGGGTGAGCAAGTTCAAGACAAAGGCAGTGAACATTTTCATGGGGAGTATAAGCAGCCTCAGTGGAGATGCTTCCTCTGGCCAAGGTTGGTGGAGGTAGCCCAGAGCTGTCCTGTACTCTAGATCTATAGGGAAGGGCACTCTTTCCACTCATCCATACCTGCGTCAGGCCTGTCCTTCCTGGCTGTAAACTGAGCTCCTGACTCCTGTGACACCCAATGACCACTTTCTCTGGCTGTTACGTGCCAGGGCACCTACTAGGTGATGGCATCAAGAAGCATGATGCAGGCATGTACAACTCCAACTGTTACATGGAGCATGCTGAGGATGCATCCTCTGGTTTAATTGCTTGCTTGCAAGTTTGTTAGTAGCCGACAGCAATGATTAGTTGTACATGTTTTGCAGGGGAGGTTTTTCAGCTGTTTTCATTGTGCTTTATAATACTCGGTTCCATCTTCTGGATGCAAAAAGTGTAGGTAATAAAGACTTAAAACCCATTCAAAAATCACAGAACCATAGAAACCCAGGTTGGAAGAAGCCTCCAAAGATTATTGCGTCCAACCTTTCATGGGAAAGGGAGTCTACATGAGATTATTTAGCACGGTGTTTAGTTGCACCTTGAAAACCTCCAGTGATGGGGACTCTACAACATCCCTGGGGAGGTTGTTCCAGTGATTGATTGTTCTCACTGCAAAAAATTTCTTTCTTAATGTCTGTAGAGTAACAAATACAAGTACCAATATAAGGTATGTACTTGGCTTTGATGAATTTTTTTTTCCCCCTCTTCTTGGCTTAGTTTGTTGGAGAGCAAGCCTCCACACTTACCCTTTAGGAACATGTCAGCCCCTCTTCCTCCCCCAGCTTTGTAACCAGCACAGCTCTTTTCAGTTTGGTTAGAGGTCTCTCAAAGGTAAGAAGTTAACCTGAATTTTGGTGGCTCGGAGACCCAAATTGGCGTTCCCACTGGGGAAGAGGTAGGTAAGCCTCAGCCCAAAATTGCCTCCTGGGAGGTCCCCAGGTAACCTTCACTGTGCCACTATACTTGAAAGCTCTTCTTCCTAGCCTGACCCTCCCCAGCTAGGTGTCCCAGGGGAGCACTTTCCCTAAGCACATCCTCTCGTCACCTAAAGTAAAGGCAAGCTCCTAAACCACCCTCCAAAGGAGCATCTTTCTATTAAGAAATGAGGAAAAAAGCCATCTCATTCAGGTCCTGGCACTGGAGGCAGGAGAAGCACCTTCCCATCGCTCTCCTACATTAAATAATAGGGTGAGGGTTTTTTTTTCCTCTCTAATCTCTTAATCTGGACTGAGAGGTGGAGTCATTACAAGGAGCAATTATTTACTCGTGGGGCTTGATGCTTTGTTTGGGAAAGAGGTGCAGTGTGGTACCTTGCCTGCTGGCTTGTAGCTGTGTTTCCCAGCAGGATGATGGAAAAGGATCATGCCCTCCCAAATGGACATCGTAGTAGTGTGTCATAGTAGTCGCGATGGTTGTACTTTCATGCTTCAGAGGCTCAGCACCAGCTTGTATTTGTTATTTCTACTCTGTCGCTGCAGCTCTAGGTGGCCCGTCAAAGCCCCGAGGTGCATCTGGTTTATGTTGCTTTCTTTATACTGCCAATTAGTTTTTTCTCCATCGGGTTTAGACTAGGCTGGAGCCTTGCCAAGAATAATTCCCCTGCAAGAAAAGATCAGGAAAGAGGGCCTGGCTTGAGTAACCTGACCGTGCTAATAAGTCTTAAACGGCAAAAGAACAAATACACCCTCTCCCCCTTATGTAATAGGGAGGAAATCCTGCCTCCTGCAACTTCAGGAAAAACTTGAGAAAAAAGGAATTGTTAGATGATATCTTCTATGTGCACCTCGCAAAGAGATTTTGACGAGCAATAGAAATACAGATGCATGTAAAGCCACCATTAATTTGCGCTTCTAATATCTCTGAGGACAAAAAATGGGGTGATGGAAGAGCTGTTGTGCTTGGGTTTTTGAGGTTTTTTTGGCCTCCACCTATATGATATCAATAATATTTTATTTGCTAAAGACCAGTGAGATACCATCTGGCAGGGGAAAGCAGCAAGATCATCTTAGGTCAGATCCCGAGTTAGATCGTTTTCCAGTGAAATGAAACTCCATGGATTTACTCCTGTTCAAGCTTTGTCCCAAACCTTTGTCTGTGTCATGTCACATGAAGGCTGTGGAGCTCAGTGCTAAAAAGCATGTCTGTCTCCCTAGGGATTAGGGCTCCTCTGCAGTACTGCTTCCATCTTGGGCAGGGATCCCAGCCCCTTTCAGGACTGCTGCCAAAGTGGGGCAGATGATGACAATTAATTAAATTAATTAAATTCCCTTTCAAAACCTCTGCTTCATTTGGATGCAGTGCTGAGACCTATATGGACGTTTCCTGCTCCTCCTGTAGGGTTGCTTGCTCATGATACTTTACAACTCCAGAGTCTTTGTAGGAGAGATTAAACACAGTTGGGTGGATTGGCAAGATCATGAATGGTGTATGCCACCCCTGTGTTCATACTCTCAGAGAAGGCATCTGGAGCCGTGTGTTCTGCAGGAGATCTTGGAGGTGGATGCACTGAGCTGTCTGGTCCTGCCTGGTCCCTGTCAATAGTTGTGGCTCTGGTAGGTTTGCCACAGCCTCCACGGCTTTCCTCCCTTGGACATGACAGGAACATAGGACAGGCCCTTGAGATCGCCCCAGAGTAACCTTCCCAGGGATTTTCTGTTTTAAAGGGGGATCTGGGCATCCTGTTGGCTTTGGACAACTGCCTCAGTGTATTCCTTGAACATCAGAGAGGCTGTATCTAACCAGCCATTTCGATCTGCTTTAAAGTTGAGAATGTGGCTAGAAAATGTTGTCGTTAAAGGCCACTTTATCCATATAAAATAAGCCCTATTTTTTTCCTTTTTAAAATTATGTTCATACCCTGCCAGTGTTACTTGTGCCATAAAGCCTGACTAAAGAGGAACAGATCAGTGGGGAAAGTGTTTGTTCATATATTATTTTTGTTCTCCCAACATGTGTACTTGCTACATCTGGCAGCACTTAATGGCTGCGTGGTTTCAATCCATGCCTGCTGGGTTATTCTGCACGTTTATTTCATGTCACTGGATTCATGTTGCAAATCACAGGTATTTTGGTAGACCGGAGCTGCCGTGTTTCTCCTGCAGATCCTGCAGGGTTTGTTGTATTCTATGTGGCAAAGATTAAGTGGACTGGCTGATTTATGGTAATAAATTGGAAAATTAGTAAGTGATGCTATACTGAGTCACGAGCAGAGGCCAGAAGGCTAGAACCTCATCCTGCTAGACTTCTCAGACAGCCACACAACTGTAGAAGACAGACTAGGTGTCTATGCATAGAGTTCCATCCTGTAAACAGAAATCTGTAATGCTCTGTGATTTTTCTGTGGTTTGGGAGCTCACGGTACAGTAGCAGGAAGCTACTGTTCTAGCTTTGGCTTTAAAAAGAGCAGCAGGGCAGTTCCTGAAGGCAAAAGATGCTGCTGCTAATGGTGGTCTTACCAGGAAAGAAAGACCAAGGGACTGCAAACATGGGAATTAAATACTCCAAGTTCTTGAGAGGGTGCAAGTGGAAACTCGGTCAGCCCGTCTTACCCAAAGGAAAACAGTCTCTGTAACCGCGTGCTGGTCTGGCTCACTGTGAACATGGGTCTCCAGCTGTGTTAAACAGCGACATTTAAGAGAGAATCTGGTTTTACAGATTTAGCTGCACCATTCTTGCAGGAGTTGGGCTTCAATATGTTTCCTGCATGTGTGTTGTTAGAAGTACCCGGCTTCTTCAGTCTCTAATTAGCATTACTCTGGGAGTCTTGCTGAAATAATGATTTCAAAGCTTGGCCAGATGAGCAGAGAAGAGTTGACAGGGCACAGATTACAGTGTGCATGTAACTTATTTTTAAGTCGCATTGTTCTTCATTGTGATGCAGGTGTAAGCTGACAGACGGAGGCACAGTGTCCTTACTGAAATAATTACAACATGCTGCAGTAATTTTTCAACACTATTATATGGTGTGGTGATGGAGACAAGAACTGTGGCACATTATTAATAACAGTGCTTAAAAACAGGAACTCAGGAGCTTCTTCATTTCCAGATTTTTTTTAAAGTATTTTACATGAATAACTTTGTTTTGTTTGAATAATAGCTGGCAATTCTCCATAGATTTATCAGAGAATGAAAGCATTTGGTGGCTTTGCTGAGTGAAGGGTGAGACCTACTGAAGACTTCCTCTCCAGTGTTGGAGGTCTGGATGTGCTTTCTGCCCTGCTTTGGTCTGGTCCCCTCTCTCATCTCAGGCCTGAGTGATTCTCGCAAGGTTCTGAAATGCCCTATAAGGTGCTGAGAGCAAGATGGGAATCATATCAACAGCAGCTAAATAGTAGAAGGAATATGTATAAACCCTTTCTTCTCACCCTTAGCATATGCAGCATATCCATGTCCCAGTCGAGCCGTGTGGCATTTTCAAATGGCATGAGCATTTTAAACTGCTGGGTCACTGGCAGGGAGGATCAGTGGCACTGACCTCCTTTCCATCCCCGCTTCTGGGAGGGGTCGTGCAGGCAGGAGCCCGGCGTCGGCGCCAAGCTATTATTTGCAGTGCCTGTGGTAAAATTATTAGAGGCCAGTGAGTAAGAGGAATACATTTATCCCGCTTGTGCCCCACACGAGTGCAAGTTCTAGAAGTTGAACTGTGTATAAAAAAATTAAAAAAAAATAAAAAAAAAAATAATGAAAAGTATATTTAAGAATATATTGTCATCCACACAAAAGGTGGCCTGGAATACTGTGGTTACTAAATGCACTGTGTTTGCAGTGAAATAAATGCAGCCAGATTGTGCAGAGTGGGCTGAAGTCCCTCTGTCTGATGGCGCCTGGCACCTCCTGTCTGTGGGGGAGCCTCAGGGGTATGCAGGCTGTCTGTCTGTCTGTCTGTCACGGGATGGGGGGAAGAGCACAGGAATAGCCCTCCTCCTCTTTCTGAGGAGCATCCCATGGGGCAAAGCTATTCCTGGGAGCAGTTCATGCCGTAGGTTTACAGATGCGGATGAGGAGGAGGAATTGGAAAATTTCCTTTTCCTTCTGCGTGGCTATTTTTTGCTGTGTTTTTATAGGCGTTTCAGGTAACATGCTCGAGACCCTGTGCAAATTTAGCTACAACAGCTGTCCAAGCTGTTCACAGCTGAAGCGGTTTTTAATGGGTTACTGAACAGCTAATTGATCAACAAGGCTTTGGCCAGAACCTTCCTGCCCTGAATCCCTGGTGCTCGTGACACACTGCTAGTCCTGCAAAACTGCCGTGCCCTTTGCTTAACCAGGGGGGGGTGGAGGGGAGAGCATCAACCCCTCCCAGCTGCAGCACGAAAAGGCTGGTTTTGCTTTCAGACTGATCCTTCGGCTCTTTTTTTTTTTATTTATTTATAGCTGTTGTTTTTCCCTTCTGCTTCTCCCACTGGCAACTGAGGGCTTGCTCCAGCCTTGCTTGGGGTCAGTGCCGGTCAGTGCCCTCCCTCACCTGAGCTGGGATAGCATAGAGGTTAGCAGCTTTTTGCGGCATGCTGTTGGATATGTACGGGATGTTAACTTAGAAACCTTGTGTTTGGTTTCTTTATTTGTTCTCTTTAAGCAAATAAGAGCAAGTGCGGCTTTAGTTTAACACCACTGGATTTGCAGGAGGTTGTGACAGAAGCGACTCTAATTCGGTATTGAAAAATGAACTGCCAAATAGGCAGGTTTGTTGCTTTTATGCATACAAAGTCAGTTCCATAGGTTTGCTATTGTCATAGCATATAAAGTGACTACCTTCTCTTTTTCCTCCTTCTAAGCAGACAAGAATGTGGAAAAGTGTGAACCCCTGCCAGGGAGGATAGTGTGAGCTAGGAAGGACCCATATTGCCTGATTTACAACAGTTTGCATTTTAAACAAGGCAGCAATTTTCCAGCAGTTGGCTAATGTAAGGATATGTGGCCCTTCCACTGAAGGCACTGATGGGGTCCACCTGCACAAGGACCACCTTAGGGAAGTCTCTCAGTTGTTACCCTCTTGTAGTGTGTGGGGCTGATGGTGGTGAGGCACCACAACACGTGGGAGAGGAGGTACTTCCAAACACATATTAAATATCAGAGCTGCCACTGAGTTAAGTACTAAAATAAATGTTATCTGCAGGAAACTGCTGCAGTGGTACCTGATTACCCTTTGCGACCTTTACACTGGTGAGCCCAAGTTTACCTATGATTTTTGGCAGCAATGGTAGTGCAATTTTTGGCTGTCTATCTGTCTTCCTTAGTCTAGCTCCTTCCCTTATCTCTAGCTGCTTTTACACTCCTGTTTCATAATCAATGGATTATGAATGGAGACTGTGCTGCCAGCGCTGCCTGCTGTCCTCTGTGGTGGCCGCCCTCCCAAAAACACGGCATTGAGCAGGATGTGGCCTGAGTGAGGGTGAAGGGGTTGGTACCACTGGCATATAGCTCAGCCTCACTTCCAACTCATCTCAGAGGGTTATCTTAGTAAAGATTACCCTTTGGTTACCAAAAAATTCCCCAAATTTCTTATTTTAGTTGCTTGTGAGTCCTCTGGTGCGAAGTATGACTTCAGAAAAGGAAACTATGGCATATGGGACAAGATAAAGCTTCAGGGATTGAACAGCCCTCAGTCAGCAGCTTGTGGATTTAATAGGTATTAGGACAATTTCCACACAGAGCTGTTGGCAGGAAAAATTCTGGAAACTGTGCCTGTCGATGAAGGTTGTGCAGCACAAGCAAAAGCCACCTCTAAGCACATGATGTTTCCCATTTCGTTTTTTAAACCAAGACCACTTGGACTTTGCTGTGGTTTGACTTGCTTTTCCTTCCATTTTTGACTTCTTTCGTGTGTGTGTGTGTACAATATAGCAGCTTTTTTTGAGTAGCTGTGTGCAAGGATGATGGTGGCATTCTGTATTGCACGTGTACACATGAATTTGGCAAAAAGAAAGTGAAAGTAAGAAGATGGACAGATTCCTGTATATTGATTGTCTGTAAGTTGAAAGGTAATTGCTTCATAAAAACTACCTCTATATTTGACCTTACCTTTGAAGCTTGCTCTCATAACCCGAGTGTGATCCCCTTCCTCATCCTCTTTCCTGTCCTACTGAGCCTTTCTGCTGGCTTCACTCAGCTTTTACATTGTCTTGCCACAAACTTGAGTGCTGCCAGTTAATGCAAGCAGGTTTTGATCAAGCCTTTGCTTTCATACCATGAGGGTTGAATGGTACCAGCTCCCACCTACAAGCCTGAGGACTTCAGTTTCCTTGGATCATCCACGATATTTCCCCCAAAATCATTCTAACACTGTCTTCTTTTTCCAAGATGTGCAGCAGCATTTCTTCCTCCTCTGCTAAAGCCTCTTGCCAGGCAGTTTGAAAATCACCACCTTTTAAGATATCTCAAGTTTCAGGCAAAACCTGCTTGAAATCTGCAGCCTTGCCTTTTATTTCACAGGGTGTTACGAAGTCTTGCAAATAGAGGAGGCTCCTGTACCATGGGCTTTAAAGGAAAAAAGTGCGTACGTTTTTGATTTCTGATCCTCAGAGGTACTTAAAGCTCTGCAGAAAAATATCTTGTTAACTTCCTGATGTGTTGGACGTGGAATTATTTTTAACTTGCAAGAGCAGTTGTTTAAAAGGAGTTTGTATGTTCGGAGCTTAGCAGCACAAGCACTCAGCATTTTTTCCTATCTTCAGCTGAGCCTATCTGATTATGCTGTACGGCTGCACGCTGCACTGACAGTTTACAATTCTTCTTCCATATGCATCTTATCTTCCTAAAGCTAGTGTCTGGAGACGTCAGCTCTGTGAGGAGAGACGGATGAATTTATATCAGAAGAATCTTTTTGTCTAGCAGCTCTTCAACACGGCACGATGTTCAGAATATCTCTCAAAAATAGAAAGTACTGGAGGATTATCAGCTGTGTCACAGTGGTGTCGTTTGTCTTCCGTGCCTAGGTACAGCTTGATTTGGCTAAACCCTGGTATTTGTAGGATAGCCCGAGTTATGCATGCAAGACTCCTTGTGCCCCAGTTTTTAAAATACTTATTGGTACGTTTTAGGGTCTGTTTGGTGGGTACTCTCTTAGTACGTAAGTGTGGTTCTTGCTAGGAATGTAAATATGATGGCCTGAAAACTTAGGCTATTCTGGAGCAGAGATTTGCCAGATGGCAATACCGTCTTGCTGGGTTTGGGGGAATGTTTTTTTCCTGGTTATGAAATCTTCCCAGGGTCCTTATAACCTTAAAGACTTGATTAACTGTTGTTGGTAAGCTTTGCATATGTATTTTTATCTGCTGCAGGGCAATTTTGTGTTATCGGGGAGCAAGGGTCATACAACAGCTTGAATCCACTGTCCAAAGAGATTGTTGCTTCCAATTTTATTATTCCCAGTGCCAGGCTCCAGTTTCACCTCCCAGGTCTGCTCTGGGATGTTCCTGGAAATGCTGCCAAATCCAGAAGTTTCTTCCCATGGAGTTGGTGGTTAAACTTTGGGCAGTTTGCTTATTCCTTGTTTCCATCTTCCTGGATGCTGCATCCATTTAAACACTTCTGCATGTTTCCCTGTCTCTGAGTTTTTACATGCTGTTTTCTGTACTGGCATTTTGCCTTACTGGTGAAATGAATGGCAAGCTTGGTATTTTAGTACTGGATTATTGCCTACAGGTATTAAATCATTGGTTTGATTGTTTTTATAGATTGTTTCTAAGGCACAACTTTAGGAGGCAGTCATGCTAACAAAACCTGTGTGAGATACTCCTCTTCAAATAATATGAACTGCTTTCCGTGGAGCAGTGATTACTTGATCCTCAGAATAATCAAGAAACTGGAATTAGATCTGTGTTGTGAAAGGGTTATAATTTCTGCTCCATTGACTTTACAGGCCTCCAGGTGCTTAAGCACCATTGAGAAGAATCACTGGAGCCCTCTTCATGTTGCTTTACACCCAATATTGAATCCAATAAAATAGTCACTGGGGCTCAGTGTATGCCTGGGGATGCCCATGCTGCCACCTTCACTGTTTCTTCACTGGTTTTGGGGGGTTATCGCCCTCCCAAGCCCAAGAAGATCTGTGGCAGACGGGAGGAAGGCATGGCATTGCAGTGGCTGGCAGGGCATCGAGGCAAACCAACAGGGAATGTCTTAGTGAGCATCCGCACGATCCTGCTTCATGCCTTGCCTGCAGTTTAAGGACTGCTTTATCCATCCTGGAGCTTGTTACAAAACATGTGAATCATGTATAAAGCTGCATGAGACATAATTTTGCACCGCAGTGTGCAGCTCGTCAAACACGACGTTCTCCTGTCATCCCTTTCTAACATAGGATTGCACTTCAGCTCCAATATTTGGAGAGCTCTGGGTCTGGACAAGCAGACTATCTCGTTCCCACAAAAGACTGGTGTTTCTAAGACTGTTTTGTGTTGAAGCCTCTGACCTAAATAAGGTTACGGATCTGGGCTACACAATTGGTACCCAATGCCAGGAAATAAAAAAAGCTAAGCTGGAGCCACCATTCCCCACTTTGCCAGGGCTGGTCTGCGTGTGGGGCTCTGCAGTCCTCTTGCATCCTTATGCTTGAAAGCCCATTCTTATGTCCAGACATCTCTGAGCCTGGCACGCAGGGGTACTCTGTGACTGGGAAGCTTTCAAAAACTCCTTCCTGCGTGTCATTGTGCAGCTGGAAGCTGGGATGGCTTCCAGCTCACTGAAGACACTCCGACATTGTTCCTTCCTAATCCCCTCCTCCTCCTGGAGTTCGGTTTTTCAGGAGGCTAGCATGTTCCCTTGTTGGCTTTCCACGTGGGAACACAAGCAGCAGTTCATGGGAATAACATAACCCTGCATTAGCGATGAGCCAAGGCGAAGGGCAACTATATGGCGTGGTGGTGGTACGAGTGCTTGGCTCTATGGTGCGCTAGCGAGGATTTATAGCTAGCCAGGCTGGCTCATGGTGGTCCGCCATTTATCTGCTTGCTGGCTTGCCATCAAGAAGCACAAATGTTCAGCGTGGTAGGGTTCCTGGTTTTCAGCAGGGAGAAAA
>NW_010168887.1:14339-25451 GCF_000695765.1 Mesitornis unicolor
TCCCTCTCAACCCTGCTTGGAGTTGCTTGGGGATGTGATTTGCTACTGGTTTGATGTTTCATTTTTCTGTGCAGGTAGCCAGGGAAAATAAAAGCAGGTTAATGGGACAGGGAGAAGGGTGCTTTCTACTGAACCGGCCCTTTTTCTTCACAAACACAGGTACAAGGAGAGAGAGAGAGAGAGAGACAGAGCGTGCAAGGTAATGAATATATATATATATATTCAAATACCTTTACAAGTAATCCCTTCTGTGCAGGGATTTGACCTTGAATGTTTGGATTGCATCATTTATAAGATTGGTGGCCTTGAGGTCAACTCACCTGATAGCTGAAGGTGCTGCTCCAGAAGACTTTGCACAGCTCTTGAGGCATTCACAGGTCTAAGGAGACAGAACAAATAAAGGAATGAAAATGAAATTTATTCTGGCTAAGTTATTTCACTTCTTCCTGCCTTTGAGTGGGTCAAGGAGCTCAGGTAAAGTGAGAACTTCTCCCAGCTGTGCTTCTGTTTTCTCTGCTATCCCTTCTGATATTATTAGTTGTGGGTGTCTGGAGTGATAAGGAGTTTATTTGAGGATAGGGAAGCTGGGGTAGAATTAAAGCTGTGGTCTGAGGTGCACAAAGGTGTGCTAGAGGAGCTCATCCACACAGTTTGATAGCTTGCATTTCCTTCAGGGTGTCTCCTAATTATGAGAACCTGTAAACAGCTTTACCCATGAGTACCAGCCAGCTTGACTGGCGTCTCTAAATCAATGGTGTAGGATTCCCTGTTGCAGTCGGGCCCCAACCTTCAAGTATGGCCTTTTCTGAACATTCAAAAATTGTGACGACAGTCTGAAAAAAATCAGGATTACTTTAGAGCTACACATAACAAATTTTGCAGACAGTTGTGATATGTAATCTAGCACCTTTTGCATTCATCCCTCAGAGTCATGCCCTGTGGAAAAAGCTGCATGCCCTGGAAAAAGGAAAGCTAAAACAGGAGGTGCATAGGATGCTTCACAGCCAGGTCCCACGTTGATATCCAAGATCTGCCGCTGTCTGCTGTGAGCTTTGGGGGCCCAATTTGGTACAGTGTGAAGGACACTGCAGTGGGAGGCGTGTTGCTGCACCTCCTCCAGAGAACCCACATCCCTTTTGCCTCTCACATCCTGTAGACACGATGGGTGTTCCCCTTCTTGAAAGAACGTTTTAAAGCGTTATTGTGTTTTGGGATGGGGGTGGGGAAAAGAGGAAAGCATAAGTGCAACACACTGGCTCTGCTGACTTAGGAAGTTGGATGGTTTGCCTACCACATGAGAGGTTTCTTCAGCACGGAGCTGGCAGTGAGGTGTTTTGTCACAGTGTTGGCTAATTCAAGATAGCAGTGTTTTCCTGCCAGGGGGTAATTGATCCCAACAAAGTGCTGGCCCACCTTGTGATGTTACCTGTCTCCCTTTGCACGCTGTCTTCGCAGGCATGCATCAGCCTCACTTATTTATCAGGAGATGTCTCCCTGGCACTGGCTTTTCTTGCTGTGTGTCAGGGCAACATGCATTTATTTGGGTGTTTTATAACTGAGCAGAAATTCCACCATCGTAATAGCATATGCATATGGATAACTGCTTCTTACAAGGCTGGAAAAAACTGGGTTTTCTTTCTTTCATAAAGTAGTGACTGGTATCCAATAACCCAGGTTTCTTTGTGTAGACAGGAGGTATGCCACTTATTGGTAACTCTGTGTCTGCTCCTCCTGTGTGGTCTCTCAGACTTCAGCTGGTGGGTGGGAGGTTTTGTTGTAATCCCCACTCTGCTTTCTGGGGCTATGGGAAGAGTGGACCCTGCCACCCAGGCCAGGGCCCCTCCTTTTCAGTGAAGCATCTGTGCCGAGGATCTGCTCCACTGGTCGCTTAGCCTCTTTTTGTGTGTACTGCTTTATCTGTCCATCCTGACTATTTTATGTTTCAGCCCAAACAGTACAGGTTTTTTTCCTGAACTGTTCATGCTTTTCTCTGAGGAGGGGAAGGATATTTTGAATTTCTCCTTTCTTCTACTCTGCTTTTCTGGGAAAGCTTTCCTTAGCATTTTTCTGTGTGGTCGTATCATGAGGTGTTACATATTTTTCATCTCCTCCCTGTGCTCTCCTAGAATCCTGACTGCTACCTCTTCTTGGTTGTAGCCTTCCTTCTCCATGTGTACCGCTTTCCTCATCTTCCTGGGTCACTACGTGGTCATTCACACAAGTGACACTATCCCAGGTGGGATCACCCAGGTTCATACGTGACTGAGGAGGTTACCTTCATTGCCTCCCTGAGCACCCTGAAGACTCGATAACAGATTAACTTTTCTCTACGGTGTCACTCAAAGACCTGTCATACTCCTCCACTCCATTAGTACTCCCTTTTTCTTTCCTTGAGCTCATTCCCTTGAGGATGGTGTTGCTTTGGAGTAGCCTTATTGAGAGTGAGATGCAAAATCGCAATTTTGTGCTAAAAACACTTGACTGATGTGCTACCAAATGCTGCCGTATCTGCTTGCTTTTCATCATCTCTGACATAGCTGGTCTATTCCTGAGTGTTGGCATTTGAGGCATAGGGGAGGGGATGATTATCGTCTTGTACTTATATGCCATAGTAGAGTTATCGTTTGGCTAGTATTTGATTGCTTAAACTAGTGAAAGATTGGTGAGTATCCAAGGGGCCGTAGGCAGGTCTGTTGTAGGAAAAAGCTGCTGCCATGCTCTGGAAGCCCTAGATGCCTGGTTGTCACCGTGCTGGGAGAGCAGGCAGCCTGGCTGGGGGAACAGGCGCCTTCTGAGATGCCACTCAGTGGACTCTATAAGGAGATGAAGTATCTTACTGGATATCCTGGCCACTTGGACTGCAAGCCAAAACCAGTCCCATTGGAGGAATTAACGTGGTGCCATGTCTATAAGCTCCAGTACCCTCCATGTGCTGCATAGCCGCATAAAACCAGGATGAATGGTGAGGTTATTTGGTTGTGGACTTGGAAAGGAGAATGGGCTTGGAGGCAGAGGGTCTGAGTTTACTCATGGAGGAATAAACAAGAAAACAAATGAAATCACCTTTTTGATGCGTATGGGCTATGAAGAAATGTTTTAGTTATCCCCTATTACAAGTTCAATAAACTCTGTTAAACTTTCTTACACTGCTAGGACTTGCATAACGTCAGAAACTTTGTCCCCCTCCCCCCCCCCCTTACACTGGTACAGAGGCTGTGGGTGTTATTTTTCTCTTTTCTCAATAAAGCTGAAAAGGCATGGGGTTTTTTTTTGCCTAACCAAGGGATATAAGAGAACTTCCTCTTATTAAATCCTGTGGCAACGCAATCCCAACCACATAATAGCCGACTGAATTTGAGCACGCAGAGACATCTGCCTTTGGCAATTCTTATTTCTATTAGTGAGAGGGAGGACGTCAGTGTTTCTCCTCTTTAAACGTGAATCCGAGTAACCCCTGAGCTGTCTGGCTGGATCCCTGCCTGCGCAGGGTTACTTCAGTTCGGGGAGCTGGTGCTGCCCGCAGCTGGCACGGGGCTGCTTCCGCTCCCAGGCAAAGCACCTCAAATCTTTGCCGTGTTCACGGAGCACAAATAAGATGATGAGAATCATGTGTTTAAGAAAATCTCCTTTTCATGGCTCTCTGAAAGGCTTTTAAAATATTTTTTTTAAATCCACAGCAAACCAACAACCTGTTAAAATTCAAAGGATTTGAGGTATCACTTTTAAGTCTACCTGTGTACTCTCTAAAGGAAAACCTTTGGTGACAGAGCTGGCACAGCACAAACGTGTTTATTGTCTTTTATTACGCATCTGGTGAAGCTGATACGACAACTCCTCCTTGCCTTAGAGCTTAAACCTTGCTTTAGAGCTTAGTGGGTACTAGCAGGCTGGTTAAGGAAAATTCCTCCATAGCCACAGCCCTCTGCAATTTATGTAATGGTCATTTCTGTAACTTTCTATAGTAACTGATTACATGCCTGTGTGTTGGCTGTATACTGTGACAGTTGTGACACTTTGCAGGTATCTGTGTTTAATGAGAGATGTCTAGTGAGATTAATGTCCCTTTCCATCCTCCCAGCCTGTGTGATTCCTTAGATGTTCTGCTTTTGGTTTGATATTTTATTTTTTTTATTAGCATACAGCCTTTTAAGACTAAGCTGTAGCTGTTCAGTGTTTGAGCATTCATTTGGCACACTTTGAGAAAGAGGCAGTCTAAAACTTCTGCTGCTTGATAGTCTTGCTGAGAAAACTTGTGCTTCCAATTGCTGTCTTGTGCCTTCTAAACTAGCATTGATCATTCACCAGGTTTTTCCCCTGTCTCTACCACCATAATTAATCCTCTGCAAACCAGTGTTTGCAAATTGTAATCAAAATTATAGCTCGGAAGTATTTGGCCATATAAAAAAAAGTGGGGGGGAGTGGGTCTACTATAAAAATTGGAGGAATTATCCAAATTGCAAAAAGTAAGCACTGAAATAATGAATAATGCATTAATGTTGTCCTTAAATCCTAATTAGGAGCCATGTACACTATATAATTAGGACTTATATGATGCATGTGCTTTCATGCACTGTAAAGTGTCTAAATGAGGTATTAAAAAGTGAGGTGATCTAAGAGAACAAAGCTATGGCCTGGGTCTGTAGACAGAGCCACAGTGGCTATCTCCATCTCTGACATGTTGGATGAGTACGACACTCATCCAACGTAGTCACTTCTCTGCAGCTTCAGGTATATTCTCATCACTGCTTAAGAAGCACATGTTTCTGAGATCCTCTGAGTATCTGGAGCTGATCAGGTTAATCTGGGAGCTTCTTGTCTGCCAAGTAAATTGGCTCCACTTAAGCAGCTGCTGAATGTGACTTGCTGAATGGGAGCGGTGACTGCTCAAACCACTTCATCCACAGTTGCAAGAGAAAGCCAGTCTATGCCCTGGCTGTGTGTGCTGAAGGCAGTGCCGCTTGCGCCTCTGTAAAGCGTGTGGAGATCTACAGGGAATAGTATATGAAGACCCCAGCTTTGAAATACGCTGGCAGGACAGCTGCTGTGTGGTGGGGATGTGGTGTGGGGAGGGGTCCACCAGGTGGTCACCTCTGGTGTCTGGTCTGGCTGCCCACTGGAAGAGATGGAGCTCTGCCATGTGGCCGTGCCAGGAGGGTGGACATGGCCAGCATTATTGTGGTGCTGTTGCTGGGAGCAGGTTGTCTGGGTGGTGCTGCTCTGCCTGATGAAGTCCAGCCACACCACATGATTCCTTATCAGATTGGAGTGCTTGGGGACTGGCACTGCTGTATGTTTATTATTACTATTCTGACAAATGGAGTGGTTGTATTTATCATAAGTAAGTGGTTACTTGCACCTGTGTGCAGTACTCAGCTGTAGAAAAGCATTTACTCTGTGAGCTGTTGTACACAGGCTTTTTTGCAGTCATTAATTGAAAGATGGTTAATCCGCCTTTGTAATGGCACCCATTATTGCTACCGATAGAAGCATCTGTGTCTGTACTCATACGACACTCTTGATTTGAAATTTGTTATTCCACAATTTAAAACTTTAAATTGTCTTCTATGATAGAAACTTCAGATTTCTCTTCTTCTGTAGAAGAAGTAGGTCATTTTAATGAGGTTCCTTCCTTAACTGATGAATTTCATTCTGATATCAGAGTCACGAGATACTGGAACAAAAAGGCTACTGTGATAAGTGAATGTAAATAACTCAACTGTGCTACTTTCTAACTAACTACATATTAGAACAAGGGGAAAACCTTCAGCTGTGTTTGCTTCAAGGGAGTTGTTAACACGGCACATTAACAAGCCCATGCCAGAAAATGCCACACTGGTTAGGAGCTCAGCAGAAGCTCAAATAAAGGATTAGTTGCCCCCTGCCTCTCTCGTTCCTGAGGTGTGACTGACATGACTGCGCTTTCATGGTGGATGGGATATCCCTTCTGTAATATCTTTGGGTCAGAAGTTTCACAAGGGCATGTAATCCTCCATGAAGAGCAGCTCCAATCTTGACAGCAGCTCGCAGCGCAGAAAGGCTGGGAACCACCAAGTGAGACAATTATATGGATAGAGGTGACATCCTCTTATGTGAGAATGGGGGGGGGGGAAGCAGAGAAGCTGTTTAGTGTCTTTACTGTGTATCTTCCTCTGTCTTCTGAAGAATCTGATACAAGCTATTGTTGGGGTGGGAGAAAGAAAACATTACTTCACCCATCTATCTAGTCAGATAAACTTATTCCTATGTCAACAAAGACCACTGTGATAGCATGTATTTTCTACACAGGGTAATTATCCTTTATGATGGGTAATAAGTTTTTATGCACTGTAGCAGTACATAATTTGGTGGAGTGGCTACTGTGGCAGATGGTAGTCCTTCAATCCAGAAGATCCTGGAGAAGCTCAGCTGGTTCAACAGAAGCCTGAAGAAGTTCAACAGAAAGCATCTAACCCAGCACTGCAGGTAAAATAACTCCTTGTTTTTGTACAAGTGAGCAATGGGATGATTTGGGATCTTCAGAATAGACATTGGAAGCTGGAAGAGCAGCTTCTGGAAGAGGTTATCTTGAGGCCGTGGAGCCTTACAGTTTTGGAGTTTTGCAAGACTCAGCTGGGAGAAGCCACAGCTGACCTCATGACAGTCCCATGTTGATGGTGTTGTTGCATCAGACAGTCTCTTTTGACCGACATTTCTGTTTGTGGTTCTGTAGTGCTCTTGGAGACAGACATCCAGGATTTGGTTGGTGGAGTGTTTCTCTCTTTACCACGCACAGCCTGTAGGAATTTTCAGCGATGCAGTAAAAAAAGTGAATGGTAGGCAGCCTTTGGAGACAGGCCACAGTCTGCTCTGCTATATGCCTACATTGCGTACTTTCTTTTTGTGTGGTCTGTCCTTTCTGCTTAGTATGGCTCTGCTGGAAAACTCTGCCAGCAAATGGAGCAGAGGCTGGTTCATGGACAGCAGTTGGCTGGGAGAGTGCCGACTCAGGCAGTTTTTCTGACTTTGAGAATTGAGGAAGGATCACATTCTCTTCCAGATTAGAGTTGCAGCTATGTGATGCATCCACTGGAGGTTTAAATCAAACCCTTTCTGTGTTACTCTGATAGGGCAAAGGCTATGTGAGGCTGTGGGTTTTGGCTAACCGGAGGTTTAAGCTTCATGTAGCTCCTATCACACTTCAAAGTCATTACTGAAGTTTATAAACAACTGGACTGGTAGAAAGACTGTCTGATCTGCTACTGAAGTTTTATAAATAGCACTCCATTTAGTCCCATATGCTAAATTCCCTATTCTAATGCAGTATCATGTGATGTTTAGATGAAGTTGGTAGGATACTTTCAAAATTAGCTCTTGGAAAGGAAACTTTTGACTTCTCACCCTTATGTGACAGGTGGTTTTCTTGTCTGATTTGTGCTTTCTGTGGGCTCCTGCAGATGCAGCCTCAGCACTGGCTGATTGTTATTTTCTGACTACAATATTTGCTGCATTTCTGGTGACCTAAGAGTTGTAGCACCAGTGTAAACAAGATTCCTTATGGCTTAACATCAACTACACTTGTGAGTAGCCTTACTCCTTTGCCTTCAGTGACGTTTTGGACAGTTAAGGGTTTGGGTGCATACAAGCCAGAGGAGTGCTGTCTTGTATGCAAAACTCAGGTTTGATGCCTTTGCTCCCTCTTGGCCTGCTTTGTTTCACAGTTTTCCATTTCTTTACTTCCCATTTTGGAATGTGCAGTTGAAGCAGGAAGCTTCAATACTTTTTGCATAATTCCAGGCTGAATTTTGCTGGCACTAGATGCAGCCAGCTGATTGTAGTTCTCCTGCCGCCAAACTGCAGCGTTGCTCTTGGGTCTGTATTTAACAAAATGAACTGGTATCGGCTGTATTCCTTTGTAAGGTTTTCAAATGGGCAAACTCATTTCTTTGCAAAGAGGATGTGTATGTCTGACAAGGTAATATTGTGTTACGTTTCTGAGAATAAATAAGGGGACATGAGGAGCATGATAGCATATGGTTCACATACTTGATGGAGAAAGGGAAGCAAACTACTTCAAATAGCATTTTATTGCTTCCCAAATTTCAGTCAGCAGGGACACATAGGTAAATTTTTCAAGCAGAGACCCTATTAGAAGTTTTGCATCCCAAGCCCCCATAATTTTATTGGTAGCTTTGTTATTCATGGCAGAACGATAGCATGGTGGTATGCCCTTTCTCAACCATGCTCATTTGATTTAAGTAAGGACTACTCAGTTTTTCTATTACTGCAGTAGGGAAGGGTTGGATTGGAGAAAGTGCCGTTTCTGGAAGTAAGAAGCTCTAACCAAGCAGGGTTATTCAGCAGGTCATTATTCAGAAAATCCGGAAAAAGAGCCAAATGCCAAAGACCACTTGCACTTTAACATAATGCCTATATTTGGAAGCTGTAAGTCACCTTTGATTTTTATGAGCCTCTAAATTTTTTGTTTTCAGTCTTGGTCTCCTCCCTTGTTGGACAGATATGAATAATTCAGTGCAAGTTAAAAAACTTGTACACGTCCAGTTTTAATGACTCAGAAGAAATCAATGTTGCTGGAAACATGACACTCTTTGTAAGCTTTTTTCTTCCTGCAGGATTGTAAGGAAACAGGCATCTTTTGAAAATTTAAATAATAATAGCGGTAGTAATAATAACGGTAGTAATAATAAAAAACCTAAGTCTGAACATTATACAGAGCATTTTTCCTAATTTCAAAACTGCTGGTCATAAAGTGACCTGGTTGGAAAGAAGATATTATTATTCTCAGCTAAATAAAGTGAGAAATGCAATATGGAAGAAGAATAATACTTTTTACCGCAATATAAATGAAACTAAAACCCACCTCCTCCCTTTTTTAATATTGGCAACTGGTTTTGGTTTGCTGTCTGCCAGAAGTGAGCTGAAACAACTTGTGTTTTTTTGGGAGTAAATACAACTGTCTTCAGATTATTTCCCCCCACTACACACATGCATACACACAGGCTTGCTTCAGTATTTTCTTCTGCTGCCTGAATTATCATGTAGTGAAGTAGTAGGTGGAAGTGGTGGCACAGAAGCCTCCTGAATTGTCACTCCCAGTTCTGAATGATGGTGGAAGTTAAGGTGCATTGCATATTGCCTGTGCCTGGTCCTCAACAATGCATATATGCAGACAAGATTGCTGCATTCAGTGTAATTTAATATAGGTATTTAATTTGCTTGTTCTTTATTCATTAGGCTACTACTTTCTAATTGTTCTGTTACTGGCAGTCTCAGGCCTTCCATGGTTTCGCCTCATGTGTTTGAGAATTTTGGGGTTATTCTTAGCTGCCTCATCTATTTTAAACTCTCTTATAAAAACTTGAAAAAAATCAACAAATAATGAGTTAGAACAGATTGATCCTTTTGAGTAATGTGTCTAATTAACCTTTGCCTCTCAGAAATCAGTTTTGGATCTGTTCAATCAAGTGCAACGTGTCCCAGCCCTTAATAACCAGCATTTCTTGTGAGGACCTTGGAAGTCTGCCATGATTCTTACTTTCCTAACTGCTGCCACTCTCTTGGCTTTGCACCAGTTTGCACAGAGAGTTGGAGAAGGATAGGAAAGAATAAGAGGACTGCAAAATAAAAGGCCACAAGATGACCCATATCTTAGCAAACAAAGCATTTCTAGAAAGTGCAGTTAGCTCTGGGCTTGTGCTTTCAGTACTCTGCACCCCAAATTTAGATGGAATGGCAAATCTCTATGAACATAATAATGAATGAGAGTATTTATGTGCACGTGCAAGTGATGAGCACCCAGAGGGATGCTCCTTCTGCAGCCTCCTCTGGTTTAAAAGTTTGAGAGAATCTCCAGAAAGGGAGACTTCTTGCAAGTGGAAGTGAGTAGATGAAGTCCAGCTTCCTTCCCCCTTTCCTGAAAAGTAAAAGAATTAGGTCTGAGATGTGATCCTCTATGTGAAGGAGGAGATAGGTAGGACGCTTCCCTGCTGCTCTTAATCCTCTCAATGGTAGAAACCCCAAGAATTTGCAGAAGTGTCCTGTGGAGCATCAGTGCCTCACAGCTCGGGAAACATCTTTTCTGGGTAGATGGATAAGAAAAGAATGATATTTCTTTAGCGTCACAGTCAGTCTGGGAGTTTTGAGCAGCTCCCCTCCCTGTTTCACTCTGCGTGACCTGCTCTGATGTAAGAAATGTCTGTATACACAGCAGCATGAATTTCATCCCTTTGGAAAGAGCTTGGCATGGGTGTCCCCGGGGAGGAGGTCAAGAAGGCTTCCAGGTCTCGTTACATGTGGCCATTCATGCTTTCTGCTGATGGTTTGGGTCATTTTGTGAGCATGTCATATTCCCTTTCAAAGTGCTGGGAAGAAGTTTGCCGTTGTTACAACCTCCCTTTTTGGTTTTGTGCTCATGCATTGAGAAACATAGAGCCCAGGGTTTATGAGTCATCGTTCTGTTCCTGCAACGATACAGCTGTGTCAAAACCATAGCATCAGCTGAGCATAAATCAGACCCTGGATGCAAAGTTTGTAGGTCCTGCAAAATGATGACTTTGCCACAGGTATAGGAAAGAGAATAGCAAGGGAAGAGCTGTGTGTGAGAGAGGATTGAGCATCCCTGGACCTGGGGAAATATAAAAATGGAAAATGAAAGGAGTGAACTATTTCAGTTGCCTCCTGGCTGTTAGCTTGAGTCATGAAGCTGTTTCTCCCCTTCGATGCTCAGTGGTAACCATCCATAATTCATGTTTTCCCCTTTTAGTTCCATTACAGTTTCCTTTCTCCCCATGACAAATACTCCAATTGCTCATATAATGTAATAGGATCCACAAATGCAAACACTGGGGGAACAGTGTTTAACTAAGCTGCCAATTTGCTTGATGGATTTCAACTTCTCTGTTCCTTCCATTTGCTCCTCGTTGCCTTTCCAGCTGCGGTGCCTTGATCTGATTTTTTGTTTCAAGCCATTCTGCAGGCAAATCAATGATGGCCAGACATCGAAGAACAGCTGCTTTCATCGGAACTAGGAAACTGCAAAAAAGTAGCCCTAAATAAATCTACATGTGTGTATGTAATATATATATTAGTGTGTGTATAATATATATAAATATATAT
>NW_010168888.1:0-6420 GCF_000695765.1 Mesitornis unicolor
AACCTAGTGGCTTTCTACAATGGGGTAGCTGTATCAGTAGACAATGGAAGAGCTATGACTGTCATCTGTCTGGATTTCTGCAAGGTCTTTAACATGGTCCCCCACAACATCCTTCTCTCTAAGTTGGAGAGGTAAGGATTTAATGGATGGACTGTTCAGTGGATAAGGAATTGTCTGGATGGTTGCATCCCGAGAGTGGTGGTCAATGGCTTTCCGACGGAAAACAGCGACAAGTGGTCAAGGGCCTGTACTGGAACCAGTGCTGTTTAATATCTTCATTAATGATACTGACAGTGAGATTGAGTGCACCCTCAGCAAGTTCACTGATGATAGCAAGCTGAGTGGTGAGGTTAATGTGCCAGAGGGAAGGAATGCCATCCAGAGGGACCTGGGCAAGCTGGATAAGTGAGCCCATGCGTAGCTCTTGAGGTTCAACAAGGCCAAGTGCAGGGTCCTGCACCTGGGTCAGAACAATCCTCAATACTGGTACAGGCTAGGAGATGATGTGCTGGAAAGCAGTCCTGAGGAAAAGGACTTGGGAGTACTGGTGGATGAGAAACTGGTCATAAGCAGCCAATGTGCATCTGCAGCCCAGAAGGCAAACCACATCCTGGGCTGCATCAAAAGAAGTGTGGCCAGCAGGGCGAGGAAGGTGATTCTGCCCCTCTACTCTGCTCTGGTGAAACCTCACCTGGAGTACTGTGTCCAGTTTTGGAGTCCCCAACACAAAAAAGACATTGAAGTGCTAGAGCGGGTACAGAGAAGGGCCACAAAGATGATCAAAGGGCTGGAGCACTTCTCCTACAAAGACAGGCTGAGAGAGTTGGGGTTTTTCAGCCCAGAGAAGAGAAGGCTCTGGGGAGTCCTTATAGCGACCTTCCAATGCCTGAAAGATGCCTATAAGAAATCTGAGAAATAGCTGTTTTCAAGGACATGTAGCAGTAGAACAAGGGGTAATGATTTTAAACCAGAAAGGCATAGCTTTAGGTTGGATATTAGGAAATATTTCTCCAATATGAGGGTGGTAGATCACTGAAACAGATTGCCCAGATGGGTATTGGAGTCCCTATCCCTGGTGATATTCAAGGCCAGGCTTGATGGGGCTCTGAGCAACCTGATCTGGTAACACTGTCCCTTCTCACTGCAGGGGCATTGGACTGGATGAACTTTAAAGGTCCTTCCCAACCCAGTACATTCTGTGATTCTATGATTCTATGATTCTATGATTCTATGATAATGGCACAGAAAATGATAGAAAATTGTTCTGGTGAAATTACAAATTATTCATATTATCTGGTAGCTTTTCAAAAGGCCAGGGCAGATATATTGCTCATTCCTGCCAGTTATATGTGTAATGTTTATGAAAGTTCAGTGGTGAAGCCCTAATCCTGCAGAAGAAATATAATGTAAATTATCTTCCTTTTTCAAAAGGCCTTCTTAGTTTTCATTCTATTTTTTTTCTTCTCTTATATCTGGCCGTATCTAGTGGATATAAAGAGCACAGCTTATTTGCTTCCTCTTTGCATATTTAAACTATTTGAAGGTTTTTATCAGGTTCCACATCACTCTTTCTTTAGCATAAACTTTGCTCTTTTCTCACTGATCATGCTTCCTAGACATTTGATCATCCTTGTTGCTTTTGAATCCTCAGCAGGTGCCTTAAGGCAGTTTTATGCCCACTTTGATGCAATAGAAGTGCAACTTAAAAGGAGCTCAGGATCTCCCATATATCTTTATATCTTTTAGGATAATAAATAATAATGATCCATATTCACATTGCACTTTGCATTTGCAAGATACTCTACAAACATTAATTAATTAGTCCTCATGGCTCTCCTGTGTGATAGCAGTAATAAAGCTTTGCATGAATATGGCACCTTTGAGCTAAGGTTCTTAGATAACTTAAAAAATATTAATGAATATCCAATCTATTTATATGTTACTGCTCACAGCAGTGCAAAATAGGAGGTAAATAGTATTGTATACCCTATACGTTTATCACAACTGAGACCAAAGACATTTTGGATCAGGATCTTAGAGTTGATATCCATCTCAAGTTTGTGCAAAACAGCACTGTTGCATTACAGCACATATCCTAAGAGATTAGGCTGTACATGATTTCCTGCAACCAATTTGCCACAATTTACCTGGAAAGGATGAACATTTCCATGAAGGTTTTCCTTCTCCAACATATATTTTGTAGATTTCTAGGCTTTAGGAGTAGTTAATGCCATCTAGATCACCCAGCAGATTAGCCTAACCAGGTTTACTAAATCTGTAATATATCAAGCCAGGACAAATTTCTGCTAATAATACGCAAATACATAACAACAAAATAACAATTTTTTCCTTATGGCTGTGTAACACGTAACTAAGATGCATATTTGTAATATAACTAAAACTTTTAAAAGGAAAATAGAAATTTCAGAATAAAGAATTTTTATATACATCAATTAGAAAATCACTCATACTTTATGTACTGTTTTCCTATTTATTATTTGGATCTGTCAAGCAATTGCATTACCAGGTATATAGGCTTGATTTGCATAGGTAGAGGCTTCAGTGGAAAAAAAAAAAGACTAAAAACATCTTCAGTATATAAATACATAACACAGTAAGTTCTTTTTAGGAAGTCCTTTTCAAGGAAAGAATTAAATATTTTGAAAAATAAGAAGAAATCATAGAAAAACTGTGACATTCTTACAATGAACTACTGAAAGAGAGTTCAGAAGAGCTGCTGAAAATTGCCCTAAAACTACTGGAAGATATTCCGACACTATAATACTTACAGTAGTCAGAAATGTATATGGAATAACTGAGAGGAATATTTAGATGACAGTAAGAGCTTAACTGAAGGGACAGTACTGTTAAAGACTCTCAATTTTTTAGTAACTTTTTTCCTGTATTCTGTAATACATATTCAGATAAAATGTTAAATTTCCTATGTCTTCTTGTATTTTATTACTGTCAACTTCTGACTAATTTTTTAAAGTAAATGAATTCCTTTTCCAATGCCATGTATTATTCTGCAAACATGTACACATATAGGTAGCTCCTGGAGAACAAGATCTGCTGGTAAGTCCTGCTCATATGTGTTATTTATTGCTGATCTTCATTTACCTTTCAGCCTAACAAATGAGGGGTAGAGAAAAAAAAAGCAAGAAAAACGTATCAAAGACTAAGGCTAGATAGATCTTTTCTGGTCTGATTCTACAAGTTATTTGCCATTTGCCAGGGAATGGAGGAAGGTTTTTCTTCTATTCGTGGTCAGCTACAAAAGGAAACAGAAGGAGAAAATTAAAAAACTAAAAAGTTGAAAGTAAATTGCAATAACCAAATCTACACTTCAAAATAAAATTCTTGTAGTTCTTCAGAACTAAGATACCGCTAAACAAGAACAACTCCTGTGGTATTATTCACCTGTCATTTCCTGGTAAATCAGTGTCATTAGCATTGATTTTTTCAGAGAAGAGATTAAAAGAGGTTTAGTTAGGAGAGTAAGGCAGGAGTATATATTATCCAAGCTGATGTAGCTCTGGGTCTCAAAGATGACATTTCCCTCTCTGCTTCATTAACTTGCATAGCTTGTTGAGCTTTGGCTGTTTCTAATTAATTCTTTTACTGGCTTTTTTTTTGAATGTGTATAATCTCTGGCAAACCATATAAAATGAAGAAATCTCTCTAAGGTTTTACCCTTTTAATTATTATTTTTATTGCTTAAATGAAGCTCTGGAATTGCAAATGTTGACATTTTAGTTACTTCTAGTCATTAGAATTTTCAAGGAGGAAAAAGGGGGGAAAAGGCTAAGGAGAGAAGGGGGCAATGCAGATAAAATAATAATTAAATAAATAAACGAAATCACAACTGAACAGGATGCTCAGCAAATGCTGTGGAAAAATGGAAAATAAACAGGTTTGTCAAAAGTGAACTCTATGGTGGTTTTGCCTTTTTAAATACTTGCAGGGAAGGAAGTATCATTAGAAGCAATTCCTCCCTGTCTTGTACAGGGGCTGACAAATAAATGAGTTGAGTTTTGCATTTCTGCTTGTAATTCTGTTTTATTTGGATAGAGCTTAGCTAGAAACTCTTATGGATACACTTGTACACATACATACACTTTCACACAGTCATTCACACTTTTCTTTAAAATAATGAGCATGAAAACATATAGTGGAACGTCTGGCATCTTGGGGAAAACAAAACAAAACAAAGCAAAAATCCAAAAACCTAACCAAAGTGTATCTGTTAGAATGAATCTGTGTTTTGTAAAGCATGTGTCAGAAAAGTTGTACTGAAGTCACATTTGGCTAACACAATGCTCTGACAACTAGTCCATTTGCTTGCCAGATCATCATTCTGATTTCTAAGTTGGTGCTCTTAATAAAGAAGGACTTTCAGCTTTGTTACAAGAAGAAAATTATAGAAGAGTAAGCTGAATAATAATAACTTAGGGAGTGAACTCTTGTCAGCTATTACCTCGCTGCCTGTTCTACTGCTTATCCAATCCCTTCTGTACAGTAGGCTGTTTCCACCCACCTTTATTGTTAGTAAAACAATACAAAATTTAAAGACTCCTCTAAAAGGAATTGTCACTGTTCAAAGCAGCTCTATCACTGTTTCAGACGTTCTCATTACTGTTGCACTCATTACCATGAAGTTATTCTAAAATCTTTCAATGTAACTCATGCACCAGAAGGACAGGAAGAAAAAACAGGAGGCAAGATACAGCGGAGCGTAGATTTGCTAGCACAGCTGCCAGGGAAGTTAAAGGGACAAAGAAATAATTTTCTTATCCTGTGACCACAATGGACAACACTGCTGCATTTAATTCGCTTTCACATTTTCCCAAAGATCAGTGAGGACTTTTTGCAAGTGATCAACTCAGTAAGTCCTCGTTGTAAGTAAAAGGAATTTGTTCACAAAACCATCAGCCATTAGTATTGGAAAAACATGGAACAGTTATCCAGTACTTATAGAAGAAACAGTGTTTTTCAAAGAAATATTTTCCTTAAACCGACCAGAATTGGATAGACTCCTGCTGGAAATGTACTTTTAATTTGCAATTTTGTACAACTGTGGCAATTAGGTAAAACTGGCTTTCTCATTACTACATCATATGGCTTGTTTAACTATGTCTGGAATAGAATCCCAAAGCCATATTCATAAATATTTGTAAAAATATTAATTTTTATACCAATTTGAAATCAAGATTTTTGGTACACTTATCCAGTAAAGGAAGGGAATAAATAAAACATGACTTTGACAAATCTGAATTGATGAACGTGCAGTCAAATGGATACTTTTGCAAAGGACTGCATGCAATTATGTCTAAATGTAGCTATATTATTTTTCTATCATGAGGATAAGCAGCACAATAAAAGTAATTTTATTTATTGAAATAAATTGCATCTGAGAAAATCATGGATGACTAGTGCAACCTTTAAAATAGAAATGGCTCCACTAGTTATTTCTTTATTATCTTTTCAAATGCTGTTAAGAATCTTATTCTTGAACTGGAGCATCACTGAGCACCATATTTTGGGCAAGTAAAGAAACCTTCTTAGAAGAGTGTTATATTCTCAGCTTTAGTAGTAATAAACACCTTTGATGGGATCACCTGAGTTACATTTATTCACTTGATAGTCAAATGTGTATTATGGTTACTATTGAGGCTCTTTTTATAGAGAGATTAGATACCTCCAGAAATGCAACTCATCCCAGCTTTCTTAACTGCTTGTTTTGGGATGGTGTGACCTACCCTTTGGGAATGGTCTCTATGGAACAGAGAGGGGGAGAGCATAGGTCACTGTGAATAGCAGTGAAGCTGGAGGTTGTCTGCAAGAGAACAAGTGACCGTATCTTTGAGACAGTGGCAGTGGGTGGATCAGATTATGAGAGCTGGCTGTGCGATGGAGTGTAAAGGTGAGGTGTGCAGAGCAAGTGATAGTAACACAGAGGAGTCACCACCACCTCAGAGGTACAACCAGCAACGAGAAAAGAAAAACTGAAAAATGAGACAGGAGGCATGGGGCCTTATGGGAGAGGAGTTCTCCAATGGTTGAGCATGGATGGGTTACTGTGAGTTACAGATGTACACACCATGGCCTTTATCTCCAAGGGGATATATAAATTAGTATTTTACCAACAGCACATACTTCAACTATTTTCTGGTTTTGTGTTAATTACAATAAGACTCACATTGTGTTCTTGGAACCCAAACAAAACAGATACTTATGCTAGAAACTAAAAAATACGGATTTATTTCTTGTTCCACAAGAAGATTTTGGGTGTACCAATTACTTAGGATTCTTTTGAATATACATAGAAGTGTAAACTTCAAGAAAAGTTAAATCCTAAACCATTTGGGCATGTTAAATATTACCGCAGACCCCAGCCTGGGGAGATTAAAGCATTTCTCT